>NC_041382.1:8009971-8028497 GCF_002162155.2 Triticum dicoccoides | reverse complement strand
TCGCTCAGACGTCCGACTGTGGCATTTCTTTTAAAAGCCCTTTCTGCGATGTCGCTCAGACGTCCGACTGTGGCATTTCTTTTAAAAGCCCTTTATGTGATGTCGCTCAGACGTCCGACCGTGGCATTTCTTTTAAAGCCCTTTATGTGGTGTCGCTAAGATGCCCGACTGTGGCATCATTTCCTTATTTGTATTTGTTCACCTTTCGAGGCGTCGCTTCAGACACTCGATCGGTCCTTATTTATGTCTGTGGAATTTCAGGCGGACTACCGCCGTTTTTTCCCTTTTTACTTACCCGTTATGCCAATTTTATTTATTGTGCATTAAGGAATTAATCATGTTGCATCCATGCATGCATTTGTTATATCTTACGTCCGAACTGTCTTGTGAGTACTTTCAAAGTACTCACTGGCTTGTTGATTTGGCCAGATGCTGACGAAGGCGATCTCATGGATGAAGAGTTTGATAGCAAGTACGACACTTAGAGGAGTCCCAGTCAGTCTCGTGCGACCCTGGATTTGGCCACTGTTTTATAACCACTTCCGCTACCAAATAAATTTATCGAGCCTCACCTCGACGTTCGATGAAATGATATCATTAGAGTCTTGTATTTCCCTTCCCGCTGTGCTTTTCCACCACCAACCTATCCATGAGTCAGTAGTATGTCTCCACACCACTGTGTCCTGTCCGCCATTATGTATGATTATTGGCGTGCTTGTAATAATTTGGTTGAGCGACCGCAGTTCAACCCTGTAATATATTTTATGCTACTGGCTTATTGTATCAAGAAATTGTCTACCAGTGAGGAGGATTTCTCTCATACTGGACTCAAAAGACTGGTTTATCAATAAATATTTTTATTGGAAAACCGGTCGTGACAAGCTTGGTACCAGAGCCAGGCTGACTGTAGGAAGCCACTAGGTGCGATCGCTAATTAGTTATTAGCATGACAGGGCTATTTTATGCTTTTGCAATTGTAGTCATTTTCTGTCAGTCAGCATAAATTTATGATCTGACCCTGCAGAATTTTGCCTACTTTAGTAGATGGCCGACGTCAGCTGCGAGTCTCAGACCTTCGCCAACGTGCCCGATGGGTTCGTCAAGCTTCTTTCTTTCATCGTTCAGGTCGCGATGGGGCCATCCGTGCGCCCAGTCTTCACACTCTACCAGCACCGAGTCAACGACAGTCTGACCATGCACCAGGTCGCGGTGCAGTTCAGGGGAGGGCATGGTGAGTCACGCCGCTTCCGGTTCGTGGGAAGATCTATGCCTACGGAGAGGCATGCTATGCAGATGGCAGCCCGCGAGGCGATAGCTCGTCTCAGGGATGTCCTTCCCGTGATGAGGACTCGTCGTTACCGTTATCTTCCGTGCCATGTGCCTTACACCTGTCACTACGCATACTCCTGCCCCAGAGGAGAACGAGACGAGGCTTTTGAGATGCTCATTGAGTATCTCCGGGCCCTGGAGGCAGCCTTCGACAACCTGGTGGACGACTTCGTAGCTACCCGCATGGACTCAGTCCATGGCTGTGCTGCCAACAGGAGGGAGCTCCTACCCATCGCTCCGCCACCGACTTTTGTCTCGTCATCAGCATCTTTTACGCCTACTCGTCGCCTGCCTTCTACCGAAGAATTTAACCAAGTCATTGCACCCACTCCAGCGCGCACTACACCAACCTTCGCGCCCACTCCTGTACGTGTTGCTCCGCCCCTGGCAACCACTCCGCCCGCTCTGCGCAACACTACACGTATGGAGCCCGTTAGCGAGGAGGAAGTCGAGTCCCCAACCTCGCTACGCCTCGCCCTCGGCAGGGCAAGGGAGATCGTCAACATCTCTGCCTGAGTACGCTTAGCTGCCATGTATTATACCGCTTTGTAAGATATGTGCATAGGTTGTGAGAAGTAGCCTGTTTGCGCATCATGTAGGATCTGGAGAAGTGCACTAGCCTTAATAACATGTCAGGATTATGTACGCATATCCTGAGTGATGTACTGTATAATTACCGCCCGCGTGTAAGATATGTAATGAGCAGTCCTTCTCCGTGCGCAAGTCGATTTGTTTTTCTTAAGTAAGCTTGGGTATTTAATAATATCCGCCAGCTTTATGCATTTTATGGATTTGTTTTTGCGATTTTTTTTCCGCTTTTCTTATGGGTTTTACAAAATATATCCCCAGAGTGAAAAATGTCTCGTCCTTGGACTCGCTCCATGCCAATTCCATCAGAGGAAAATTATGATGCACAACCCAGCAACGAGTTCACTCAGGGAAAGTCTAGCCAACCAGGCAATGAATCGGCACTTTCACAAATGTGCCGCCTTTATAAACAGAGTCAGCAACAACATCGCGAGATGATGAACCAAGTCATCAACATGGGGAATCATCAGGGACAGTATCAGCAACATTCCAAGTTATCTGAGCTACAGAAGACACGTCCTCAAACATTTTCTCACACTGACAAACCTCTTGAAGCCGAGGACTGGCTTCGAGATATGGAGAGGAAATTAATTATTGCAAAGTGTTTAGATCTCGAGAAAGTACTATATGCTCCACACTATCTCACAGGAGCAGCCGCATCGTGGTGGGAGAATTTTCTGCACATGCATCCCAACGAAAATGACATAACCTGGGATGATTTCAAGGAAGGTTTCCGTGGTGCACATATTCCTAAGAGTATTATGAAAATCAAGAAGAGAGAATTTGATGACCTCAAACAAAGGAACATGACAGTGTCAGATTACAACAGTCAATTTACCCTATTATCCCGCTACGCCAATGAGGAGCGTATGACTGAAATCAAGAAGATGGAGAAATTCCTTGACGGTCTGGCACCCGCACTTAAATGCCAACTGGTCGTGCACACTTTTCCTGATTTTAAAACACTGGTGGACAAGGCCATTACGCTGGAAAATGAGAGACGCAGTCTGGAAGATATCCGCAAGCGAAAAAGGGACCAGACTAATCACACTCGCAATCACCGAAGCAAGATAGATTTTAAAAAGGGTGGGACACCCAAATTCTCATCCAGTATCTCACGCCCAATCAAGAATTTTCATGCAAGGGACAAGGAATTCACCTATCGCCCCGGCGTTACCTGTTACGCTTGTGGAGAAGAAGGGCATTATGCCAAACAGTGCCCCAAGCCAAGGAACTCAACCCCAAAGCCGAACAACGGCGGCAATAATTCAGCGCCCAAACGAAACAATTTCAATCCCAACAACAACCACAGGAAGGGTCATCTGAACCACGTAACCAAAGAGGAGGCACAAAATGCTCCGGATATCGTACTCGGTACGTTTCCTGTCAACACAATACCTGCAATGGTTTTGTTTGATTCTGGAGCTTCTCACTCTTTTATCTCGAAAAGTTTTGCTTTGCAAAATAATTTTTTGATGCTTCCTTTGGAGAAATCCATAATAATCAAGTCCCCCGGGATTCAGCAAGTTTCTCAGAATTACTGTCAGAATGTGGTCATTGAGTTTGAAGGGTTGGAGTTTTACGCAAATCTTATTGTATTGGAAAATAAAGGACTGGATGTCATCTTAGGGATGGATTGGCTAACTACCAATAAAGGTTTTATCGACTGTTTCAACAGGACCGTGATTCTCACACACCACCAAGGGAAGACAATAAGAGTATCAGCCAAGGAAGGAAAAAGACCCCGGCAACCGAGATTAAATAAGGTGGACGTTTCTGAGCTAAACAAGGTTCCAGTAGTGTGTGAATTTCCAGATGTATTCCCTGAAGAGCTGCCAGGCATGCCACCAGATCGAGAAATAGAATTCCGCATTGAGCTAGCACCAGGAACCACCCCCATATACAAGAAACCATACAGAATGGCACCATCCGAGTTGATCGAATTGAAGAAGCAAATAAAGGAATTACTGGATAAAGGATACATTCGGGCCAGCTCCTCACCTTGGGGATCACCAATTTTATTTGCCAAGAAGAAGGATGGAACGCTGAGATTGTGTATCGACTATCGAGCACTTAACATGGTCACAGTCAAAAACAAATACCCGATGCCAAGGATAAACGATTTGTTTGATCAACTTGCTCAGGCCAAGGTATTCTCAAAAATCGACTTAAGGTCAGGATACCATCAATTGAAGGTACGAACGGAAGATATCCCCAAAACAGCCTTCACCTCCAGATATGGACTGTACGAGTTCACAGTGATGCCATTTGGATTGACTAACGCCCCGGCATATTTTGTTCACCTCATGAACAAAGTATTTATGAAGTTTATGGACAAATTCGTCGTAGTATTCATCGACGATATTCTGGTATACTCCAAAACACCAGAAGAGCACGCAAAACATCTCAGGATTGTACTAGGAGAGCTAAGGAAACACCAATTGTATGCCAAGTTCAGCAAGTGCGAATTTTGGCTAAGACAAGTAGGTTTTCTAGGCCACGTGCTGACTCAAGACGGTATAGCAGTGGACCCAGAGAAAGTCAAGGCCGTACTTGACTGGAAGTCACCAGCCAGCGTAACAGACATACGAAGTTTCTTGGGAATGGCAGGATATTACTGCAGATTTATTGAAGGATTTTCCACCATATCCAAGCCTATGACACAGTTACTCAAGAAAGATAAGAAGTTTGAATGGACAGAAGCCTGCGAGAAAAGTTTCCAAGAGCTAAAACGGAAATTAACAATAGCACCAGTATTAATTGTACCCGATATACACAAGAATTTTGAAGTATTTTGTGACGCATCCAGAAAGGGTCTCGGATGCGTGTTGATGCAAGAAGGCAAGGTTGTCGCCTATGCTTCAAGGCAACTTCGCAAACACGAGGAAAATTATCCCACTCATGATTTAGAAATGGCAGCAGTTATTCATGCACTCAAGGAATGGAGGCATTTTCTACTTGGAAATCGATGTGAGATATATACGGATCACAAAAGCCTCAAATACATTTTTACGCAGCCAGAACTAAATTTACGGCAATGCCGCTGGTTAGAATTGGTAAAGGATTACGATGTGGGTATCCATTACCATCCAGGGAAAGCAAACGTAGTGGCCGATGCCCTGAGTCGGAACCCCAGCTCCAACGGGAACTATCTGCACAGCTTGAGGCCCGAATTCCATCAAGAATTTGTCAAGCTCAACTTGATAATGGTAGCAGAAGGCACCATATCAAACTTGGAAATACAAACACACCTTGTGGAGAAAATTAAAGAGGCTCAGTCCGGTCACCCCAGCATTGAAGGAATTAAAAGGAAGTTGAGTATGGGCAAGGCCTCGGAATTCGTCATAGACGATGAAGGAATATTATGGTACGGAGAAAGGCTATGCGTGCCAAACATAGAAGACCTTAAACAGCAAGTTTTAACTGAAGCACACACCACTCTATATTCGATCCACCCTGGAGGAACCAAAATGTATAAGGATATTCAGGAAAGATTTTGGTGGCACGGTATGAAGAGGGACATAGCCGCTTTCATTGCATGTTGCGACTCATGTCAACGCATAAAAGCCGAACATCAGAGACCAGCCAGACTACTGCAACCTAACAAAATACCTGAGTGGAAATGGGATGAAATAGGGATGGATTTTATTGTCGGATTACCTCGGTCGCGACACGGAAATGATGCCATATGGGTCATCATTGACAGGTTGACCAAAGTAGCACACTTTATTCCAGTAAAGACAACCTACACCACTCAGAGGCTTGCCAGGATTTATCTTTCCCGCATAGTCTGTCTGCACGGTGTCCCGAAGACTATAATTTCCGACAGAGGCACTCAGTTCGTCTCAAGATTTTGGGAGCAATTACAACAGGCTCTGGGAACCCAACTAGCCTTCAGTACCGCATACCATCCACAGACTGATGGACAAACAGAACGCGTAAACCAGGTTTTAGAAGACATGCTAAGAGCATGTGTCCTCACCTATGGAACCAGTTGGGAGGACAGCCTGCCATATGCCGAGTTCGCATACAACAACAGTTACCAGACCAGCCTGCAAATGGCTCCTTTCGAAGCCCTATACGGAAGGAGATGTCGTACCCCGTTAAATTGGTCAGAGACCGGAGACAGCCGCATCTTCGGACCAGATATGCTCAGAGAAGCCGAGGAAAAAGTCAAGCTAATCAGGGACCGACTTAAGACCGCTCAAAGTCGACAGAAAAGTTATTATGACCAGAAACATCGTAGGGTCAGCTTCGAACCCGGTGAATTCGTATACTTGAGAGTATCCCCGATGAGAGGATTGCAACGGTTTAAGATTAAAGGAAAATTAGCACCAAGATTCATTGGACCATTTTGCATAGTGGCACGAAGAGGCACTGTAGCCTACCAGCTAGACTTACCCGAAGACTTGTCCGACATTCACGACGTGTTCCACGTCTCTCAGTTAAGGAAGTGCGTAAGCAACCCAGAGAAACATGTAGCTCATGAGAACATTGACGTACAGCCAGACCTCACTTATCGAGAACGTCCCATAAGAATATTAGCGGAGTCTGAAAGGAGGACCCGACAGAAAACCATCAAGTTTTTCAAAGTCCAGTGGAGCAATCACACCGACAGTGAAGCAACTTGGGAAAGAGAGGATTTTCTTCGGACAGAGCATCCACACTTATTTAAGGATCAGCTGAAATCTCGGGGACGAGATTTTTCCTAAGGGGGCAGGTGTTGTGACACTCCAAAATTTTTATTTGGTTTTTATCAAAAACTTTGTGGTTTTGAGAAGAGACTTTTTTTTAATTTTTTTTCTTTCTCAGAAAAACCTTCTTCTTAAAAACCTCTTTTTTGCCTTGGCAGGGATTTTATTTCTTTCAAACTTTGGTGGTTGATCTTTTGCAAACTTCTTCTCTGTTGGTTCTCTCTCAAAATTATTTTGGGAGTTTAATATTTTTCTTTTAAAAAGAAACTCCATGAAAATTTGGGTTTTTCATATCTTTGAAGCCACCCTTGGCTTTGTATTTTTGCCCATGAGATAAAACCCCTCCAAAACCTCCCCTCCCCCTTGTGATCTACCTAAATTATCTGTCCCAACTAATCCAAACTGGTTTTGGATTTTTATTCTAATTATTTTTCCCCCAATTCAATTCTGAAAAAATTTTGGAGCCTGAGAGATTTTCAAAGCAAGTGCCCTATTGCATTTGAGTTTTGACCTCAAACCAATTCTCCTGGATTTTCCTTAGCATCCATAACCCAGAACCATCTTGATCCACTCCTCCTCTTTTCAAAATTTTCAAAATTCAGTCTCTGCATGTTTGGACCAGATTTGCAAAATTTGGTGAAATTCATATCTACACTCCTCCAAAAATTCCACCAAAAATCATGCAGCCTACTTGAGCAAGGAGAAGCCACTCCACCAAAAATCAGCTCAAGGAAAAATCACCAGAGGCCAATTTCATTCGGTCGAACACCTTGTGGGCACTGTTACTGTTCAAAGTTCAAAAATTCAGTTTCAGTGTCATCTTCAGTTTCGACAGTTTCAGTCACGCGGCCACAGTGCACTTGGCACGTTGCTCGCGGCCTCGCTTGCTTGTCCGAAGCTTCACACGCGCACTTGGCGTGACCCTGGCGTCGGTGGCGCCCTGGCCCGCCTGCGCCGGCGTGTCTTGCGGCGGCCGGCTCCCCGTAACGGCCGACAAGGAGGAGAACGGCGGCGCAACGCCGTTCGGCACCGCCCAAATCCTTTGGTGGCTCCGCGTGGCCTTCTCCGTGCCAGCGCACGCATGCGGCACCGTCGCCGTGGCGCAGCACGCACGGAGCGCTCTCTCTGCCGCCGACGGGCCCGCGCCACCCCGTTCCGTCGAGCTCGACCCAAACACCCAAACCCCGGCCAGTTTAACACTAAAACGGGCCCTTTGAACCTCCGTGATGACGCTCGACCCCCTAACCACCCCGACCGAGCACTGCGCCACCGTAATCGCTCGCCGGTGATCCTCGTTCACGGCAACCGCCTCGGACCACCTATATAAAGGGGTCCCGAGCTCACTCTCATGCACGCAGCACCCCCACTACTCACCAACACCCCGCCAGGCCACTAGGGGGACCTCGAGGAGGTCTCCTTCCCCGGCTCCGGCCGCCCCGATCCGCCTCGGCCTCCAGCTCGATTCACTTCGGTGAGGCCACCTCCGGCGCCCAAACCTCGTCCGTAGCCCTCTCTTGCACCCAGTAGTCTAACCCCCACCTCAATTTAATCTTTGCAGCCCTCTCCGACGAGCTCTATCCACGCCCGAACCACCGTCCGCCGGAGTTGAGACCGCCGTCGACGTGGTGCTCACCGGCGACCAACACCACCTCCCACCGTTGCGGAAGGAAACGGTGAGCACATTGGTAACCTCTGATCCCCATGCCTCGCCGTGGATCGCCGCCGGCGACCTCAGCAGCTCTCGGGCGCCGACGAGCCTCGTCCCTCCCATTTGAATATTTAAACATGACAAGTGGGACCCGCTGTCAGCCTCTCTGTCCTTTCTAAACGAAGCGTTATCGGAAAACGCCTTCTGCCAAATACGTTTTCTCTTCGGGCTGGCGTAATCGCTACCGAAGCGTTTTCTGCTTTTATAAACTAGCCCCTAGAAATCTTCTGTTTCATTACAGATAAGACCCTGGACAAAAACCCTTATAACTTTTAATCAGAAAAGTATTTTTGATTGATTCTTTTTCTGTTCTCTTTGAAATTTTGTCTAGTTTTTTATCAGATTTATTTGAAAAATATTTGGTTTACCTTCTATGCTCTCCTTGGTATTTACGTTAGCGCATGTATTTTCTTTAAACCGTAGATACCGAAGGAGGTGACGGAGCCGCGAACTTCACCGAGCTAGGCTCCGACTACTCTGAACCAGGCAAGCATGTTTGAACTTTTGATATGATGAGTGTCTCGGCATGTTTTGCATTTAGTTAGTTTCATGGCATGTTGGTAAGCATACCGATGAACGTCATTTTATGTGATAATAAGGTGAGTGAGTTCAATGATCCATACGTGGATGAATGTGAATATGAATGGCCATGTGTTGGTATGAGGATGGGTACGATGGCAGTGTTGTAGCATGCCAGTCTTACGCCAGACTAGGTGACTTCAGTGTCAAACCATTTCGATCCAGTACCTATCATTTCCTTCCTTGTACTACCACATGTTTTCCGCAAGGAATATGGTTTAGTAAGTTGCAAACCACTTTCGTGGTACACACCAAAGAGGAGAGGCCGTGATGATGGTTCCATGGCCCTGGATTAAAGCCAGTCATCCGGTCAGGGGGCATGGGTGTTTCCGGTTGGGACCGAGAGGGGGGCACCCCTTAGAGCGCGCGTATATAAATTTGATCCCATGCTATTCGAGATTGTGATCTCCCCGTCTCAAAAGTTTTTCTTGGACGATGACTAGGGTGATTCCTAGCATCGAGAGGTAGGATGGGTGTGTACCGGTTAGTTGTGTTTTCTTCCGAAATACCATAAACGGAACTAGTCCTTCGTGACTACGGAAATCCGTTGACTGTGGGAAAAAATTTGTACAAACTCTGCAGAGTCATATACTCCTCCAAATCATCTCTTCCATGTCAAGTTTCGTTCCATCTGATCCTAATCAATTGTCAGCTTTGATGACAGAGACTCCGGTGAATCGCATGAGTGCTAAGTCCGATTGAATGATTATCCCTGTGGATGGACTAACCCGTTTATTCTCATGGTTTGAATGTTTATTATGAGTATTGTTTACTGGTGAATTTAAAGCCCTTTCTGCGATGTCGCTCAGACGTCCGATTGTGGCATTTCTTTTAAAGCCCTTTATGTGATGTCGCTCAGACGTCCGACTGTGGCATTTCTTTTAAAAGCCCTTTATGCGATGTCGCTCAGACGTCCGACTGTGGCATTTCTTTTAAAGCCCTTTCTGCGATGTCGCTCAGACGTCCGACTGTGGCATTTCTTTTAAAAGCCCTTTATGTGATGTCGCTCAGACGTCCGACTGTGGCATTTCTTTTAAAAGCCCTTTCTGCGATGTCGCTCAGACGTCCGACTGTGGCATTTCTTTTAAAAGCCCTTTATGTGATGTCGCTCAGACGTCCGACCGTGGCATTTCTTTTAAAGCCCTTTATGTGGTGTTGCTAAGATGCCCGACTGTGGCATCATTTCCTTATTTGTATTTGTTCACCTTTCGAGGCGTCGCTTCAGACACTCGATCGGTCCTTATTTATGTCTGTGGAATTTCAGGCGGACTACCGCCGTTTTTTCCCTTTTTACTTACCCGTTATGCCAATTTTATTTATTGTGCATTAAGGAATTAATCATGTTGCATCCATGCATGCATTTGTTATATCTTATGTCCGAACTGTCTTGCGAGTACTTTCAAAGTACTCACTGGCTTGTTGATTTGGCCAGATGCTGACGAAGGCGATCTCATGGATGAAGAGTTCGATAGCAAGTCCGACACTTAGAGGAGTCCCAGTCAGTCTCGTGCGACCCTGGATTTGGCCACTGTTTTATAACCGCTTCCGCTACCAAATAAATTTATCGAGCCTCACCTCGACGTTCGATGAAATGATATCATTAGAGTCTTGTATTTCCCTTCCCGCTGTGCTTTTCCACCACCAACGTATCCATGAGTCAGTAGTATGTCTCCACACCACTGTGTCCTGTCCGCCATTATGTATGATTATTGGCGTGCTTGTAATAATTTGGTTGAGCGACCGCAGTTCAACCCCGTAATATATTTTATGCTACTGGCTTATTGTATCAAGAAATTGTCTACCAGTGAGGAGGATTTCTCTCATACTAGAATCAAAAGACTGGTTTATCAATAAATATTTTTATTGGAAAACCGGTCGTGACAGCCGGGACCGGATATCTATCCGGAACCCCAAAGAAAGCGTCCGAAGACTGGCCCTCAGAATGGTTTTATATAGAAGACGTCCCGCTGCCAGATCCTGTCCGGATCGGCCTCCCTAAATTCGACAGTGCTCCCTTAAAGAAGCGCCTAAGCTGGCATCCACGGAGCCCTCAGAGGGAAAGTGACAGGGACATCATTTACCTGATGGGACGAATAAGATTGTTAGCCCATTCCGGACTAACCATGATCGGGGTTATGGCCGAATGCATTATGCGGGGGGTGCAACCGCTTCAGTATAGAAGCCACCCCATGTGGGACTTCAACGGGGAGGACGACGCCACCCGCTACGGCCGTAAGGGGCCAGATTCAGTTGCCGCTCTACTAAAGATCTTGTCCACTTTGTATAAGGGAGAAGAGGAGGAATTTCTCTGCGTCAACCCACAGGGTGGATTCTCTATGCACAATCCCCCAAGCTAGGTAAGCAGTCGTATTTACTTGCCCATCCGTTTTGTATTCCCATTGTTAAATATTCAGTCTGACGACTTCAACGCAGGAACTGCGTCAGGCTGTTAAGGAAATAAGCAGCCCTCCTCCACAACCTGAGGACCTAGGACGGTCCCTCGACCCGGACTCTCAAGAGGATCCGAACATATCTGTGGAGCTGATTGATGGAGTGTTCCATCAATTGAGAAAGGACAACGCCTTGGTGGCCATTACGGCCGATTACCCAGGGCTAATCCCGGCCTCCCAGGTAACTGAGATCGAAGTCCCAGTACCCCGAATAGGTGTCCGCCCTCTCGTGTTTTCAGTTTCCTGATTACAACCGAACTTTGCAGGGGAGGTTTTTAAAGCAGAAGGCCGAACCTGCGGCGACAAGCCAACGAGGGGCCGCAGGGCCCCGTGGGCAGAAAAGAAGTGCAGTTCGGACCGAGGTGTCAGCGCAAAGGTATGGCGCGCCCCCTTATCCCAGGTGTTATACCTTCAAGGCACATTGACACTCGTGCTTTCTTCAGGACAAAGAGACCTCGCCGGACTATATCCAGAGAGGCTGCCAATCGCGCCTCCACCAGCCAGGCTCAAAAGCTTGGCCCGGAGGCGGAGGCGAACGCAAGGCGCACGCCAGATGCTCCTCCGACGGAGGATGTGGACGAGTTGTCTGCCACCAACTCTGAGGTGGAGAGTGCCATGAACCACAGGCGTCGCCGGACAATTCTTCGCGACGCTTGTTTCTCTCAAGGGGCGTTAGATGCCTTCAACTCGGGAGATGCGTACCTCCGTGCCGCTCAAAATGGTCTAGCCAGAGCCAGGGAGCAATATGTAAAAGACATATGAGTAAGAAAATTTTGGTAATTATATATATATACCAGTAGCCCCCGAGACTTGAAATAGTTAGAATAACTGATTTAAGGATCATTTGTTATGCAGGTTCTTACAGAAAAGAATTCCCTACTGTCCAAGGAGCTGGAAGAGTGCAGAGCCCAACTTGAGGCCGCACTAGCCGCGGCAGGGGAGCCCAAGGAGACCCCCTCTGGTAATATACACTTCGAAAGATAAGTATTTTGTGAAGCACGGCATGGGTGCGAATCTGACAAATGAAATTGCAGATGGCGCCGGATTGAATCCGGAAAGGCAACACCTCCTACGCCAGCTAAAGGCTGGTGAGAAGGTGCTGACAAAGGTGAGGCGGGAGAAGAACGATCTCCAAGATGCCAACACCAAGCTAGGCGTCGAGCTGAAAGATGTTCGTGCCCAGCTGTCAGACTCCGTGAAGGAGAATCAACGGCTTCGGCGCGGCATATTTAGTAAGTGCTTGAACAAACCTTTGAAAGAAAGTTCGTCGGGGAAGTCGACTAACAGAGTAATGTCTGTAGGTGTGCTAACAGGTCGTCCTACAAAGGAGATGCCCGGTTCTATGGGTGACCTTCTTCCCGAGCTCTCACAACTGCTCGATCGAGTTCGGCAGGCGATGCAAGGCGTCGCCCAGGCCCTGTGGCCATCCGTTTCCATGCCCGAAGGTCTTGGAGAGCTTGCGGAGAAGCTAAAGGGAGCACGGCGGCGCTTCCGATTGTGGAAGATATCGGCCTAATGTCAAGGCGCTAGGGATGCCTGGGCCATGGTGAAGATGCGGTACGCAAAGGCTGACCCCAACCACATGGCCGAGGTCGGTCCTGTAGGGTCCGATGGGAAGGAGATCCCTGTAAGCTTAGTATATGGCCAAGTAGAGTTGGCCGCAAAGTATTCCCAGCAGGACTGTAAATTAGACAGCCTGTTAGATGGTATTGAAGAGGAATACAATCAGTTAAAATGACTATGTAATTTAATTGACATTTATAATGCCTTCTAGCCGGATTGTAGATCGTTTGTCATGGCCGACCTTTTCTCTTCAGCCTCGGGACCTGACGGTCCGGAGTGTGTCCGAATTCCCATGCGGTTATATAGGAACCGGGGAATGCATGGAGACCAGGCGTAGGGGTCATTAGTGCATGAACAGACAAGTGCCCGACTAGTTATGTTATATTACATGGTTAGTAAGAAACATCTTCCAGGGAGAATAGTTCCATTAGGGGTTCCTTTCCCTAGGAGGCATGCCCTAAGGTGCATGTCCATGCTGCAAAAAGAAACGCAGGAAAAACATCTGGGGGCGTATAGATAAAAATGAACAAGGATCATCTTTAGTTCACTGACCGAATATTCCCTTAAGAACGCTAGCTTTCGGCTTCACCCAGTCTGAGGTACACGTCCGGCTGACCTGGCAGTAACAATCGCAGAGGTGCTCCCTTTACCACCTAGCCGAACAATCGGGAACGTAGGGGTAAGCACAGGAGCCGGGCAACCCAGCTTGGCCAAAACTTAAGTCATATCGATGCATATAATGGTGAATAAAAGGTACATGCGGAAGTGTGACACATGTGTTGGGCATGAAGCCCGTATGAATAAGCTTCTGTTTAAAGAAGCCCCCAGGTTTAATGAGCGCGGATAGCGCGTCACTTTATGAGCCTTTAAAGGCTATAAGAGAGAGAGAGAGAGAGAGAGAGAGAGAGAGAGAGAGAGAGAGAGAAGAGAAATGTAAGATAGAAAATAGATAAAAAATGGACGGAGGAAGGAGACGAACACAGAGTCCGGCGCTAGGCATAGAATCTTCGGAGACGGGCTGTGTTCCATGGGTTCGGCTCGAGTCGGTTATCCGATGCATCCCGCAGGCGGTACGCTCCACCAGTCAGGACTTGGTCAATTATGAAGGGACCTTCCCACTTGGGCTTGAGTTTGTCCTTTTTCTTGTCCGGTAGTCGTAGAACTAATTCGCCAATGTTGTAATTTTTGGCCCGTACTTCTCTGCTTTGGTATCTTCGAGCCTGCTGTTGATAGAATGCGGAACGGGCTTTTGCCACGTTCCGCTCCTCCTCCAATGCATCCAAGCTGTCCTGCCGATCGAGCTCGGCTTCTCTTTCTTCGTACATGCGCACTCGAGGTGAGTCATGAATTATGTCGCAAGGCAAAACTGCCTCTGCGCCGTACACCATAAAGAATGGTGTGTATCCGGTGGTATGATTCGGCGTGGTCCGCAGCCCCCAGAGTACGAAGTCGAGCTCCTCTACCCAGTGCATGTTAGATTCCTTGAGGGACCGCACTAATCTGGGTTTGATGCTGCTCATGATAAGACCATTTGCACGTTCGACCTGGCCATTAGTTTGTGGGTGATAGACGGAAGCATAATCGAGCTTGATGCCCATGTTTTTGCACCAGAGTTTTACCTCGCCGGCCGTGAAGTTCATGCCGTTATTAGTGATGATGCTGTGGGGGACGCCGTAACAGTGTACAACCCCGGATATAAAGTCTATCACTGGCCCGGATTCGGCCGTCTTAACAGGCTTGGCTTCTATCCATTGGTGAACTTACCCACCATGACCAGTAAGTATTTTTGCTTGTGGGTTCCGCCTTTAAGGGGTCCAACCATGTCAAGCCCCCAGACCACGAAGGGCCAAGTAATGGGGATAGTTTGGAGGGCGGTGGGTGGCATATGGCTTTGGTTTGCAAAGAGCTGGCAACCGGTGCATCGTTGGATTAAGTCCTGAGCGTCTGCCCGGGCCGTCGGCCAATAAAAGCCTGTACGGAAGGCCTTACTTACAATGGACCGAGCTGCAGCGTGATGACCTCCGAGTCCGGCATGAATTTCAGCCAGGAGGTTCCGCCCCTCCTCTTCGGAGATGCACCTTTGAAGGACTCCGGTAGTGCTTTTCTTATAAAGTTCTCCCTCGTGGACTCTGTAGGCTTTGGATCGCCGCACTATGCAGCGTGCCTCATTTTGGTCCTCGGGGAGTTCCTGCCTAGTAAGGTAGGCGAGGAATGGTCCTGTCCATGGGGCGGTGACGACCATTATTACGTGGGCTGAAGGTGTTATTTCATTGGCAGAGCCTCCGATTTTGTCAGGATGTTCGGTGTCGGGCAGTGCGGTTGGGTCCGGGCTGTTATTGTTCGGCTCCCCTTCCCACACTACGGATGGCTTGAACAGCCTTTCCAAGAAGATGTTGGGGGGGGGGACTACATCATGTTTTGCACCGATGCGTGCCAGGACATCTGCCGCCTGATTATTTTCTCGGGCTATATGGTGAAATTCAAGCCCCTCGAACCGAGCTGACATTTTTAGGACGGCGTTGCGGTAAGCTGCCATTTTTGGATCCTTGGCATCGAAGTCTCCATTTATTTGGGATATTGCGAGGTTCGAGTCACCGCGCACCTCTAGGCATTGAATGCCCATGGATACTGCCATCCGGAGACCATGTAAAAGGGCCTCATATTCGGCTGCATTGTTGGAGTCCGTGTACATAATCTGGAGTACGTATTGAACTGTGTCTCCTGTTGGGGACGTCAAAACGACGCCGGCCCCCAGTCCGGCCAACATCTTGGAGCCGTCGAAATGCATGATCCAATTTGAATATGTGCCGTACTCTTTAGCGAGTTCGGCCTCCGTCCATTCTGCGACGAAGTTGGCCAAGACTTGCAACTTGATGGCTCGCCGTGGCTTATAAGTTATGTCGAACGGGAGGAGCCCAATGGCCCATTTTGCAATCCGGCCCGTTGCGTCACGGTTGTTTATAATATCGTTAAGTGGTACTTCTGAGGCTACTGTTATTGAACACTCTTGAAAGTAGTGTCGTAGCTTCCGGGATGCCATGAATACCGCGTACGCAATATTTTGATAATGCGGGTACCGTGATTTGCAGGGAGTGACACTACTAGGGAAAAGGCTAGCAGTAGCGCGGGTTTTAGACCTATTAGTAGCGCGGGGTGGTGCGCTACTGATAAGGCGCTACAGCTAACGAATAGTAGTAGCGTGCCTCCACCCACACTACGGCTAAATTGACTTAGTAACAGCGAGTTCCAGGAGAAGCGCTGCTGGTAATTAGTAGTAGCGCTTCTCTCTGCCCGCACTGCTACTATTATTTCGTATTTTATTTCTTTTTTATTTCATGTTGTATTCGTACACCTTTACACAAATTTTCATACAACAAGAATTTACAAATTGTTTTTACATCATAATGAGTTATTACATCACGGGGTGAAAGAACCGTGTGGACTAGTTTAAAGTGGACGGACATCCACTTGAAACTAATCCGCGGTTCTTTCACCCAATGATATAATAAATATCATCATCATATCATTAACAACATATCATCATCATCATCATCATATCATTGGTCACTAGTCGTAATCACAAGTACTCCTGACATCTTCAACTCTAACACATTGTATCACATAATAAACATATTGTACCTCATAGGACCTACTACATTCTCTTAGGACCTACTATATTCTCTAAGGTAAAATAGCAAAAAACAAGATAGCCCCTCGCTCTCCATTATGGAGAATGCAAATTATCATGTCTCCAATTCTTGCCTTTTGCTTAATGTTGCTTCCAAGAACCTCCTTACGAATGTCCAAACATTTTTTCCACTCTTTGATTAGCATGTGTTCACCGGTTTCAGAAATTCGATATGCACAGGTGAGATCCGTAGGATGACCTGGCTGTAGGTTCAGAACTTCAAGGCGACCATTGTAATACATCAGATGAGGCACACAATCCATCGGGATTTTCTGTTGAAAAACATAGTAATAACTTCGGAGTTAGCAATGATTTACTAGTTTTAGAAGTATGCAAAAGATGCACGGATGTCGTAATAGTAAAATATCTTACCAGGGTATCTCCATAGAAGTTATCGTGGTTCAACACGTGCACTAGTGGCATGTATTCACCATAATTTGGAGGAGTTCGATAATAGGTATTGTAATTCTCAAAAAGTACAATAAGCAATCAGATGATTTTTCTCCTTATAAGTTAATTCGGAGCCATCAGTGTAGTGGGTTTTGTCTACCATCTTCTGCACATTCTTTGAAGATTCAAAATAAGCTGTCAATGGAAATAAGCTGTCAACTATTTTAAAATAAACAATATAAATTAGTTAATAACTATGTTTGAGAAACTCACATTGCGGTAGAATCGGAAGCGTATCAACAAGGACCCAAATGTCCATATTGTCTTGCTCGATGTCAGGATGACCAAGATCCATGGTGACAATCATACCCTCATAAAAACCATACATTTTGCAAAGTGCTTCCCAATTTTGACAACCAAAATGGGTTACGCTCTGAGAATTATACAGATTTACTTCAAAATCGATATCATGATGGGTCCTTAGGTGTATTTTCTTTGTTTGAAAATTTTCATGGTCTTCAAAACCCATCCTCTCCAAGACATAGCGTCTTGCATGGCATGGGATAAGCTAGTCGAATTGTAAAAGATGAAAATTAGACGTTGAAATAGTTGAAGTCATGCTTAATTATGAAAAAAACACTTTTCGTTGTTGCGTACCGTTTCAACATTGAAGGTCTCCTCGAGCTTAATGCTGAAGCGCCGATCTTCGTCCAGCTCAACGAACCTGTCGCACATACCTCGATCATCGTGGCACCAGCTGCACTCCCCCGGGAGACTATCGTCGTCCGAGTACGACATTTCCTACGTTCATAATTCAAAGATTAAACTTGTACAATTAAATATATGTACTAAAAAACCTAAATTAGATCATTATTTTTCAAAGAAAATCCAGGCCACTCGATATTTCCCACATATTCTAGCACAAGTCATGCCAGAATTCATGGAAAAATCCGGCATGACCTTTGCTAAAAAAGGACATATCGAGCGCCTGAAATTTGCCAAAACGGAAATTAATCAACATTCCGGCAAAACATAGGCCACTCGGAGGTGTAACCAAAACATGAAATAATTGCTTAAACTAAAAAATAACACCAAATATGGGATGTTCAACTAGTTCTATTAATTCAACTAGTTCTTACTAAATATAAACTTAGTATAAAAAGAAAAAACTAGTTCTTTCTAAAAATGAAGTAGTTCAACTAGTTATTAATTTACTTACTATACTAGTTCAACTAAAACTTAACTAGTTCAACTAAAACTAAACTAGTTCTATTAATTCAACTAGTTCTTACTAAATATGAACTTACTATAAATAGAAAGAAAGTAGCACATCTACTACTACTAATTAACATCTAACTACTACATCTACTACTAATTAACATGTACTACTGCTAATTATACATCTACTACTAATTAACATCTATCCACTACTTCTAAAAATCATTATCTATGAATCCTAAATTAGCATCTACTACTACTAAAATCATCTACTAACTAAGCAAAGAGGGAGGGGGTTGGGGAGGGGTGGGGGGCTTAC
>NC_041382.1:7990072-8009442 GCF_002162155.2 Triticum dicoccoides | reverse complement strand
GGGAAGGAGGACTTAGCGAAATTTTGATGCGGGGGGTGGTTAACTCGAACTAGCAGTAGCGCACGTACAGAAAACGCGCTATAGCTAACTTATCTACAACGCGTTTTGGAAAAACTGCTACTGCTAATGGAAGCAGTTATTTCTTTTGTTTAGTAAAAACATCAAAAACATCAAAGGGGTAGGGCCTTTTCTCCCAAGCAGGAGATAAAGCGGCTTAGAGCCGCCACACATCCGGTTAACTTTTGTATTTGTTTGAGGTCCTTTGGGATATCCAGTTGCGACAGAGCTTGGATCTTGGCTGGATTTGCTTCAATTCCTCTACCGGATACAATGAAGCCCAAGAGCTTTCTGGTTGGAACGCCGAAAACGCATTTTTCCGGGTTGAGCTTGATGTCGTATGTTCAGAGGTTATCAAATGTGAGCCTCAAGTCGTCTACTAGAGATTCAACATGTCTTGTTTTGACAACCACATCATCTACACATGCCTCCACTGTTTTGCCGATCTGGCTTGCCAGACATGTCTAAATCATGCGCTGATATGTTGCACCGGCGTTTTTGAGCCCGAAGGGCATCGTGTTGTAGCAGAATGGGCCATATGGTGTGATAAATGCCGTTGCGGCTTGGTCTGGTTCTGCCATCTTGATTTGATGGAAGCCGGAATATGCATCGAGGAAACACAACGAATCGTGTCCTGCGGTAGCGTCGATAATTTGATCGATGCGGGGGAGGGGGAAGGGATCCTTTGGGCAAGCCTTGTTAAGGTCTTTAAAATCAATACACAGGCGCCAGGATTTGTCCTTCTTTGGTACCATCACCAGGTTTGCTAGCCAGTCCGGATGTTTTATATCTCTGATGAATCTGGCCTCCAATAGCTTTGCTAGCTCCTCTCCCATGGCCTGTCTCTTAGGTTCGGAAAAACTCCGAAGAGCCTGTTTGACAGGTTTGAATCCTGTTTGGATATTTAAGCTGTGCTCGGCCAGCCTGCGTGGGATTCCTGGCATGTCTGAAGGGTGCCAGGCGAAAATGTCCCAGTTCTCTCGTAGGAACTCTCGCAGTGCGGCGTCTACATCAGGGTTTAACTATGCCCCGATGGAAGCTATTTTATTGGGGTCCATTGGATGGACTTGGAATTTGACTATTTCGTCCGCCGGTTTAAAGGAGGTGGACTTGGATCTTTTGTCGAGTACCACATCGTCCCTATTCACCGTAGAGTGCAGCGCAATCAGTTCCTCAGCCGCTAGGGCTTCGGATAGTGCCTCGAGGGCCAGTGCGGCTGTCTTGTTTTCGGCGCAGAGTGCTATGTCCGGATCACTAGCGAGAGTGATGATCCCGTTGGGCCCGGGGCATCTTGATCTTCATGTACCCGTAATGGGGTATTGCTTGGAAGATTGTAAACGCTTCCCGCCCTAGCAGAGCGTGATAACCGCTGCTGAACGGAGCCACATGGAACGTGACCCCTTCGGACCTGTAATTATCCGCGTGCCAAACACCACATCTAGTGTGATTTTTCCTGTACAGCGCGCTTCCCAACTGGGGATTATTCCTCTAAAGGTTGTGCTACTTCGCTCAATGCAATTCCAGTCTATTTCCATTTTTTGAAGGGTTTCCTCATAAATGAGGTTCAATCTGCTGCCGCTGTCCATGAGTACCTTGGTAAGACGAAAGCCGTCCACTATTGGACTGAGGACCAATGCGGCTGGTGCTCGGGCTGTTCGGAATTTAGGTTCATCAATGGCGTTAAAGGTAATAGCCGTGTCACTCCATGGGTTTACTGTTGCTACTTGGTAGACTTCGGCAAGGCTGCGGTGTGTCATTTTTCGCATATTATTTGATGCGAAAGTCTCGAAGACTGTTAATACCGTATTGGTGTCTCTGGGGTGGCTTTCTGTGGCCTCCGGATTTAGGAGAGTTTCGCCAAATTTGGCCACCTGCCGGAGTATCCAACATGCTCTGAGGCTGTGAGTTGGTGTGGCATCCTCTGTACTGTGAATTTTACAGGGTCCATTGAGCCATCCTTCCAGTACGGTTCCATGCCCTGTAGAGGGTTTTTGCTTTTTAGTGCTTGACCCGGGTGTCTGGTGATGATGCACCCTTTTATTTCGGACTGGGTTTGTATTCAGGGCCGGATTGTCCCAAAATTTGATTTTGGTTTTCTAGGCGCTTTCCATCGCATAGTACTTTCGTACAATGGACGCTAAGTCAGCGAAGTTTGTAATATCATGGCGACTTATGGCGTTGAGTATTCCCTTGTTCGTGCAATTATTGTAGAAGATTGAGATTGCGTCTTCTTCGTGGCAGCCCCTTAGCCTGTTCTTAACTAGGAGGAATCTGGCCCAGTAATGATGTACTGTTTCATCGAGCTCTTGCCTGATTTTGGATAGATCGCTTATGTTGGGGTGAGTGGGTGGAATTAAATCTGAAGCCTCACCCCATCTGAGGCCCAAAGGCCAAGGAATTTCTGAACTCGAAAATTTGGATTCCTGGATGTTGTCCAATGAATCCAGCCCGTCGCCTGACTCTAAGTTCCGGTTTTGAGTGATATCCTCCCCTCCGCGGGTATTCGGCTTGGAGGGATCGGGAATCCGGACGTAGCGAGTCCTTAATATAGATGAAGGGTCGCTGCGCTGTCCCTCTACCACGACAACATGATGGGTGACTTGGGGAGAGTTAATCTCTCTCAGATCAGGTTTAGGCCCAATCTGGTCGTAATCCGTAGCGACTCCCAGGGCGGCGAAGAAATCCAAGAGCTCGTTTATGGAGGAGAGCTCCATTGGATCTAACTACTCGGCGAGTTCCAAGCTGACATGAAGATTGTTTTCGATGGCTCGAGAAGTCATCATCGGCGCAGAAGCCGAACAGGCGGTCATAAGAAAACCACCTAGCCGGAGGGTTTGGCCGACAGCCAAAGCTCCCTTAGCAACGGTGCCGTCTTTAAAGACGGGGCGAGGCATCCTTCCTGATGGCGACGAACAGAGGAACTCTCAATGAAAGCACCAATGTCGGTGTCAAAACCGGCGGATCTCGGGTATGGGGTCCCGAACTGTGTGTCTAGGCCGGATGGTAACAGGAGGCAAGGGACACGAAGTTTTACCCAGGTCCGGGCCCTCTCGATGGAGGTAAAACCCTACGTCCTGCTTGATTAATATTGATGATATGGGTAGTACAAGAGTAGATCTACCACGAGATTGGAGAGGCTAAACCCTAGAAGCTAGCCTATGGTATGATTGTTGTTCTGTAGGTTGTCCTACGGACTAAAACCCTCCGGTTTATATAGACACCGGAGAGGGTTAGGCTTACACTAAGTTGGTTACAATGGTAGGAGATCTACATATCCGTATCGCCAAGCTTGCCTTCCACGCCAAGGAAAGTCCCTTTCGGACACGGGACGAAGTCTTCAATCTTGTGTCTTCATAGTCCAGGAGTCCGGCTGAAGGTATAGTCCAGCCATCCGGACACCCCCTAATCCAGGACTCCCTCAGGAGTCATACTCCCGGTGGGAGTTGGATTGCCCCCTAGGGCGCGCCACCCTCCTTGGCCGGCCCCCTCCTCCACTCCTTTATATACGGGGGCAGGGGGCCACCCCATAGACACAACAGTTGATCATTGATCTCTTAGCCGTGCGCGGTGCCACCCTCCACCATAGTCCTCGATAATATTGTAGCGGTGCTTAGGCGAAGCCCTGCGGCGGTAAAACATCAAGATCATCACCACGCCGTCGTGCTGACGGACTCATCCCCGACACTTTGCTGGACCGGAGTCCGGGGATCGTCATCGAGCTGAACGTGTGCTAGAACTCGGAGGTGCCGTAGTTTCGGTGCTTGATCGGTCGGGTCGTGAAGACGTACGACTACATCAACCGCGTTGTGCTAACACTTCCGCTTCCGGTCTACGAGGGTACGTAGACAACACTCTCCCCTCTCGTTGCTATGCATCACCATGATCTTGCGTGTGCGTAGGAAATTTTTTGAAATTACTACGTTCCCCAACACCTCCATCATTGGAATTGCCATGAAAAGCTGCATTTATGTTGATCTTGAGAATTCCGGTAGGTGGTCTTGACCATTGGAGTTTTTGTTGCCGGGTTAGCCTCCTTCCTTCATGTGTGCCTTCACGACATTTAAAAAGTGGTAGTCAATAGAAGAGCAAATCTCAATAAATGATTTTAAAACATTCCCTTTATTTGCACAGTTTCTCTTATACCACCAGCGCCAAAGTAATAAGCAAGTTTTTAACTTAATGTCCCCCTGGAGCTTAAAGATTTTTTCTACAAAGTTCAAAGCATTAACACATGGAACTAGTTGCAGCCTGACATGCTCAAGTTGTGGCATAACTACTAGGGAAAAACCTAGTAGTAGTGCTAGTTTTTGGCCTAGCAGTAGCGCGGGGTACCGTGCTACTGCTATGACGCTACTGCTAAAGGTTAGCAGTAGCGTTTGTTTACACGCGCTACTGTTATACCTACTTAGTAGTAACGCGTCTTGCAGAAAGTGCTACTGGTAAGTACTAGCAACGCGCCTCTCTGCCTGCGCTACTACTATTATTACGTATTCTATTTATTTTTTATTTTATGTCTTATTCATACACCATTATACAAGTTTTCATACAGTAGCAATTTAGAGATTGTTTTTACATCATAATGAGTTATTACATCACTGGGTGAAAGAATCATGGATTAGTTTTAAGTGGATGGATAGTTTCAAGTGGATGGATAATCCATGACTTGGTCACTTAGGATCCATCCACTTGAAACTAATCAGCGGTTCTTCCATCCAATAATATAATAACTCATCATCATCATCATCATCATAATATCATTAACAACTTATCATCATAATACATCATTTCATATAACAACTCCTCATGATCATCACTTTTGTCCATGGGACATCATATAACAACTTGATCTCTAGTCATAATCACAACTCCACCTCATCATCATCATAAACTCTAACACATTGTAGCACATAATAACACATTGTACCTAGGACCTACTCCTCTCTCATAGGACCTACTACCCTCTCTAAGGTAAAATAGCATAAAACAAGATAGGCCCTGACTCTCCATTATGGAGAATAGAGACTATCCTGTCTCCAATTCTTGCGCTTTACACAATGTTGCTTCCAAGTAGCTCCCTATGATTGTTCATACATTTTTTTCCATTCTTTGATTGTCATGTCTTCACCAGTTTTAGAAATCCAGTATGAACAGTTGTGAAGCCTAGGAAGCCTTGGCCGTAAGCTAATAACATCGACCCAACCTTTCGGAAACATCAGGTCAGGCACACAATCCTTTGGGATTTTTTGTTGAAAAACATAATAATAACATTGTACTTAGCAATGTAGTTTAGCTTTACAAGAATATATGCAAAAGATGCACGGATGTCGTAATAGTAAAAAATCTTACCATGTCATCTCCATAGATGTTACCATAGTTCAACACATGCACTAGTGGTACGTATTGATCATAATGTGCAGGAGTTTGATAAATGATATTGTAATTCTCAACATCAATAATAAATGAGATAAGATGATCTTTCTCCTGATAATTTAATTCCGCGCCATCGGTGTACTAGGTTCTATCTACCATCTTCCGTATATTTTTTGAAGAATGAAAATAAGTTGTCAATGGAAATAAGCTGTCAACTATTTTGAAATAAACAATATAAATTACTTAATAAATATGTTTGAGAAACTCACATAGCGGTAGAATGGGAAGCGTATCAACAAGGATCCAAATGTCCATATTCTCTTCGCCGATGTCAAGATCATCAAGATCCAAGGTGACAATCATACCCTCATGAAAAGCATACGTCTTGCAAAGTGCTTCCCAATTCGGGCAACCAAAATGGGATACGCTCTCAGAATTGTAAAGGTTTACGGCAAAATCATAACCATGATGGGTCCTTAGATGAACTATCTTTGTCTCCATATTTTCATGATCTTCAAAATCCAGCTTCTCCAAGACATAGCGTCTTCCATGGCATGGGATAAGCTAGTCGAATGGTAAAATACGGAAATTACACGTTGAATAAGCAGAACTCGTGCTTAATTACGAAAAAAAACACTTATCGTCGTTGCGTACCGTTTCAACATCAAAGGTCTCCTGGATCTTAATACTGAAGCGCCGACCTTCTAACAAGTGAGGCATGTCGCACAGACCCCGGTCATCGCCACACCAGTCGCACTCCGGGAGCCTGTCGTCCTTCCTGTGCATGTACTACAAAAACTAAATTAGATCATTATTATTCATCATGGGTTGACTATTGGTCTATCGAGTCTTTTTCTTGAAAACTCTGAGCTCATGTGGTGTATATATTCGACTGTCGGTGATGGTAGCTTCTCCTGTCATTCCAAAGTGCATTACACCAAAATGTCTAGCACCTTGGAATGAAGAAGAAGCTACCCACCCGACAACAGTCGAGATTCTTCGTCCTCTCATATATGATGGAGACTCTCCCTCACTGATTCCTCTCTAACATTTTGCGACTGTAGGTGATGGTCGTTCTTCTCTTCCTTCCCGTGCATTACCAAAAGGTCTATCACGAGAAAGAAGAGGAAGAATGAACCCCACGATAACAGTCGGTATTCTTCTTCTCTCATATATATTGTGGAGTCCCGACAAACTTAAAGTCAACCCAAAATGTCATTTATTATCTTTCTACAAAATCCAGGCCACTAGATATTTCCTACATATTCTAGTATAAGTCAAGCCAAAATTCATGGACAAATCCGGCAAGACCTTTGCTAAAAAGGACATATATCGAGCGCCTGAAATTTGCCGAAACAGAAATTAATCAACACTCCGGCAAAACATAGGCCACTATGAGGTGTTCCCTGCAAACATAGGCCACTTGGGCAAGCACTAGTACTACACAACACTATAAGCTACTCATCTCCATCATATTTGAAAAACCTACATTGAAAATTTTCTATTCCATGGAAATTGTCACAGCTACTCATCTACTACTCTACTACATCTATGAAAACATCTAGCACCTTGGAATGAAGAAGAAGCTACGGGGACGACGACGAGGATGATGCAGGGCTCCTTGATTTCTACAAAAACAAAATATAAACAAAAACATTATTATCCTCATTTTAGGACTTAGTGAAACCCTATAAGCTATCAAGTAAATATCCAATTTGAATATAACTTACTGTCCACTTTATATCTACCTTCTACAACAAAATTTTACCTATCTATACTATTCAAAAAACCTACATTCTACAATCAAAGTGTTACATATCAACTAAAATTCTACCTATCTATACTATCAAAAAACCTACATTCTACAAAATTCTACCTATCTATACTATTCAAAAAACCTGCATTCTACCTATATATACTATCAACTAAATCTATGGAGGGAGGAGGGGTTGTGGATGGAGGAGGGGGAGGGAGGAGGGGCAGCTAGAGAAGAGAGGAGGGAGGAGGAAGAGGAGAAGGAGGAGGCTTACCGAGGCTGGAGGATGGCGGTGACGGCGGCGGCAATGCAGCGACGGGGGAGACGGTGTGACAATGACACAAGAGAGTGAGGAAACGGGCGGGCGCGCGGGGGGATAAGGCTGGATTAGCAGTCGCGTGGGTTAGGGGTAAGCGCTACTGCTAAACTACCTAGCAGTAACGTGTTTCATGGGAAATCACTACTACTACACTTAGCATGGCAGCAATGGTGGGGCAATTTTAGTAGTAGCGCTCTTTGTCCTTGCAGCGCTACTGCTATGTCTATAGCAGTAGCGCCTTCTGTGGACACGCGCTACTGCTATGTCTATAGCAGTAGCGCCTTCTGTGGACACGCGCTACTGCTAAGTACCAGTAGCGCCTCATTTTATCCAGCGCTACAGCTAAGGTTCTGTGTATAAGGTTTTCCCTAGTAGCGCATTCTCCACACTTTTTTTTACTTTCTTGCACTTTATAAAATATTGCCCCCAATCCTCATCCAATCTAAGACACGGAGGGAACAGAGTGTCAACTTCCATACCTCTGCTTATTAGTTTTGTCCGAAGCGGTAAGCTATTTGTAGCAAGACGCCATAGGAAATGAAGCACCTTGTTTGGGAGGGGCATCGACCATAGTTTTCGCCAATCAAATACGTCCTCTCCTTTAGCTGCATTTGAAGTAGAGGTTAGTCCTGAGCTAGATTCCCGAGCTGCAAATCAATTGCAACTTTATATGCAGATTTAACTGAAAATATACCTTTTTTATCATAGTGCCATGCCATAAAGTCCTCAATATGGTCTTGGACTGGGATCTGAAGGATAATTCTTGTATCTTCCGGAATAAATGTCTGCTTCACTAGTTCTTCGTCCCACTTGTTCGTGATTGGGTTAATTAGCTCACTGACTTTAGTTATCAAGTTATTACCCTTTTGGGTGATGACCTTTCTGGTGCTGCCTCTCGTGATCCGTGGGTCAGACCATATGTTAATATCCTTGCCGCTCCCTACTCTTCATATGATCTCCTTCTTCGGTAGTTCAACGCCTTTTAGAATGCTTCACCATACATAAGAGATGCCACTTCTTGGACTTGCTTGTACATTGAACGTTCTGGGTAGTATCTTGCTGAAAGCACCTGAGCACATAATGAGGTGGGATTTGGGAGCAGCCTCCATGCTTGCTTTGCTAGCATGGCCAGATTGAACGCGTGTAAATCCCTAAACCCCATGCCTCCACTTCTTTTTGACCTGGTTAGTCTCTTCGAACTGACCCAATGCACTTTATTTTCCTTGTCCGTCTAGCTCCACCAATACCTATTAATCATGGTGCTCAGCTCTTCACATAGGCCTTTGGTGAGATCAAAGCACACCATGGTGTAAACAGGAATAGCTTGTGCTACAGCCTTTATTAGTATTTCCTTCCCTGCCTTCGAAAGTAATTTCTCCTTCCAACCTTGAATCCCCTTCCATAATTTTTCCCTCACGTATTCGAACATCTTTGGTTTTGCTTTGCCAACACATGTTGGAAGTCCTAAGTATTTTGAAGAGAGGCCTTCCGACTAATGTTCAGACTACTCTTCATTTCTTCCTTCTGCCAAGGCCTTGTATTTTTGCTAAACAAAATGGATGACTTGTCCTTGTTTATTATTTATCCCGAGCAGCTCCCATATATGTTAATTATGCATTCTACTTCTTGAGCACTGCTTGCATTAGCCTCCATTAGCAGCAAAGAATCATCTAGAAAAAGAAGGTGACTTACACTAGGAGCTCCTCTGCATATTTTGATCCCTCTAATTGACCCTCCCATTTCAGCATTATGCAGCATGGCTGATAATCCTTCCGCACAAAGTAGAAACATGTATGGGGAGAGTGGGTCGCCCTGTTGAAGCCCTCTTTGAGGTGTGATTGTTTTAGTAACAACCCCATTTACTTTGATTTGGTATTTGACCAAGTTGATCCACCCTCCGTCAAAGCCCAGTTTATGCATCATCTCCTTTTGAAAGGGACACTCGATGTGGTCATATGCCTTGCTCATGTCTAGTTTTATTGTTGCATAACCCACGGAGCACTCTCTTTTTCTCTGCAAGAACTGTGTTAGCTCATATGCCAGCAGTGAATTGTCAGATATAAGGCTCCAAGCACGAAGGCACTCTGGTTAGGGGAGATAATGTTGGGGAGAATTACTTTAAGCCTATTAGTAATTACCTTTGAGACCAGCTTGTATACCACATTACATAGGCTTATTGGTCTGAGATCATTCATCTTTGTTGGATTTTGTTCTTTGGGATTAGAACTATGAGTGTGTCATTCCAACCCTCTGGCATGTCTCCCCCTCTCAGAATATTGAGTGCTTCCTTGACCACTTGTTCTCCAACATTTTGCCAAAACTTTTTGAAAAAGATAGAAGGCATTCCATCGGGACACGGTGCCTTAAGGTCACCAATGCAATTTAGTGTTGTTGTAACTTCTTCTTCTATGTACTC
The DNA here is from genome assembly GCF_002162155.2 of Triticum dicoccoides. NCBI lineage: Eukaryota > Viridiplantae > Streptophyta > Magnoliopsida > Poales > Poaceae > Triticum > Triticum dicoccoides. The sequence continues at coordinate 7,999,524 of NC_041382.1, read as the reverse complement.
AGCACACAATACACTGTTCATATGCTCTTTCACCTTCAGATCTACACCCTGCATAATTTCCTCAATGTTGCTCCATATAATCTTGGAGGAGGAGATGTTCAAAAAATAGTTTGTAATGTGTTCCTTGAGTGAGTCTTCCCCTTCAGCCCAGCTTCCATCATCTCTTAGTAATTTTTGGATGGTGTTTCTCCTTTTTCTTTCTGAGGTAAAAGCATGAAAGAAAGATCTATTATATCCCCGTCTTGTAGCCATTTGACATGGGCACATTGTCTCCAATGAGTGTCATGTTGGTGTTCAAGTCGATCCAATTTCTCTTTGAGAAAGTGCTCTCTTGATACTTGGTCTTGATTAATGTCACCTCTTCTTACCTCCTCCAACTCTTTCTTTAGAATTTTTTATTCTTTTTTGAAGATCTCCCAACACATTGACGCCCTAGTTTTTCAAGTCCCCTACAACCCTGCTCGCCATACCTTGAATAGTAGTCTCCCTTCTCAGCTTTGCTGTGGACCATGCATTGTTTACAATGGTTTCACAATCTTCCTGATGCAACCATCTTGCGTCAAACATGAAGTTGTGTGCCCTTCTTCTGAATTTTTGTGCCCCAACAACACCTTTTATATGGATAGTCACTGGCCTGTGATCTGAATGGCGCGGGTCACCATTCACCACTTTACAATGTGGGAACCTTGCACACTAGCTTCTCGAGCCAACCACTCTATCTAGCCTTTCCTTGATGTATTGGCCATCCTCCCAGCTCTGGTTGCGCCAGGTGTACTTATCCCCTACATAACCCAAATACTTAAGGCCACAATCAACAAGAGCCAATCTAGATCCCTCCATTTGACTTTGTGCTCTCGTTGGTCCTCCTTTTTTTCTCGTGATTAAACAATATGTCATTAAAATCACCTATGCACATAACCAAGGAAGGTTCAATTGTTGCTTAAGTATGCGCGTGAGCCGCCAAGTTACTTTCCTTGTATCACTAGATGGTTCCCCATAAATGCCTATGAAACACCATTTGAAACCATCATTTTCTATTACTTCCACATCGATATGATATTTTGAGTAGTTATGCAACTCCAAACTTATCTCTTTCTTCCAAGTAGAGCCAGACCTCCAGTTTTTCCTTCATAGGATCTTACGGCCATATTACTCATTCCTAACATCCACTTGAATTTCTCCATTCTCCTATCACCCATCTTGGTTTCCGACAAGAAGAGGATGTCGGCGTCCTCCCGCTTCTGAAGATACAGAAGCCCCCGAACTGCCGGGCTATTCCCCAGTCCCTGAAAGTTCCAAGCTACTACTTTCATTTTGATTCACCGGGTTGTCCCTGCAGCCCAGCATTTTCTGCATTCAATCTTGTGTTTCCTTCTTTTTCCCCTTGCGCAGCAACCTCACCATCAACTTCCATTCTAGCTGTCTTTAATATGTCTACCTCAAAGTCTAGCTCCATAATATTTGTGTTTCTCTTCTTTAGTACAGTCTCAAGGGACTGATTTTGTTGTTGCTTCTCCTTATTTCTTTCACGTCACTTAAAAGTACCAAGCTTCTGATTTGTACCTGAGTTGATTCCCTTAACTCTTTCCTTGTTATGTTCATCTTCTCTCCTTTGGCCCCTCTCCTTTTCCCCTAGGGTAATCTTCGTTAAAGTTGTGTTAACTTTTGGCATTTCCATTTCCTATGTCCCCACACCGGGGTCCGCAGGGTGTACGATCTGTTTAAATGGACTAGGCTCCAAATTTTTATCCATAGTCTTCCCTGACTGCTTGTTTTCATCGAACACCAACTCCCTTCCTTACACAACTCCATGCATATCATCCTGAGCTTTCTTTAGGGGGTTGGTGACTTCTTTCTCTTCTCCTCTTTTTCTTGATTTGTCTTCGTTCATACCCGCTGGTAGGCTCTTTCTCCATGATGGCTTGTTTACTTCCTTTTCTGCTTGCACTATATGTGGTCCAGAAGTCCCCCTAGTCACTTGAGCTTCTACTTCGTTCATCACTCGAACTTACACTGTACATGATTGCGCACAACCAAGGAACAAACGGATGATCACTTCCTCCACTAGTTCTAGATGGGCAGGCCCTTTCTGTGTGGCCAATAATCCCACAATTGTTAAAAAAATCTGGGAGATACTCGCACTCAAAGGAGACAATTTTCTTCTGTTGGGGAACGTTGCAGAAAACAAAAAAAATTCCTACTTTTTCACCAAGATCCATCTATGAGTTCATCTAGCAACGAGTGATCGGATGCATCTACATACCTTTGTAGATCGCGAGCGGAAGCGTTCAAAGAACGGGGATGAGGGAGTCGTACTCGTTGTGATCCAAATCACCGGAGATCCTAGCGCCGAACGGATGGCACCTCCGCGTTCAACACACGTACGGTCAGCGTGACGTCTCCTCCTTCTTGATCCAGCAAGGGGGAGGAGAGGTTGATGAAGATCCAGCAGCACGACGGCGTGGTGGTGGATGCAGCAGTCACCGCAGCAGGGCTTCGCCGTTTTTCTGCGAGAGGGAGAGGTGTAGCAGGGGAGAGGGAGGCGCCAAGACTTTAGGTGCGGCTGCCCTCCCTCCCCCCCTTTATATAGGCCCCCTAGGAGGGTGCGCCGGCCCTAGGAGATGGGATCTCCTAGGGGGGCGGCGGCCAAGGGGGTGGAGTAGCCCCCAAGGCAAGTGGAGGCGCCCCCTCCCCTAGGGTTCTCAACCCTAGGCGCATGGGGGGCCCAATGGGGGGCGCACCAGCCCACTAAGGGCTGGTTCCCCTCCCCACTTCAGCCCATGGGGCCCTCCGGGATGGGTGGCCCCACCCGGTGGACCCCCGGGACCCTTCCGGTGGTCCCGGTACAATACCGATGACCCCCGAAACTCTCCCGATGGCCGAAACTGCACTTCCTATATATAATGCTTCACCTCCGGACAATTTCGGAACTCCTCGTGACGTCCGGGATCTCATCCGGGACTCCGAACAACTTTCGGGTTACTGCATACTCATATCTCTACAACCCTAGCGTCACCGAACCTTAAGTGTGTAGACCCTACGGGTTCGGGAGACACGTAGACATGACCGAGACGGCTCTTCGGCCAATAACCAACAGCGGGATCTTGATACCCATGTTGGCGCCCACATGCTCCTCGATGATCTCATCGGATGAACCACGATGTCGAGGATTCAAGCAACCCCGTATACAATTCCCTTTGTCAATCGGTACGTTACTTGCCCGAGACTCGATCGTCGGTATCCCAATACCTCGTTCAGTCTCGTTACCGGCAAGTCACTTTACTCGTACCGTAATGCATGATCCCATGATCAACCACTTGATCACATTGAGCTCATTATGATGATGCATTACCGAGTGGGCCCAGAGATACCTCTCCGTCATATGGAGTGAAAAATCCCAGTCTTGATCCGTGTCAACCCAACAGATATTTCGGAGATACCCGTAGTATACCTTTATAGTCACACAGTTACGTTGTGACGTTTGGTACACCCAAAGCACTCCTACGGTATCCGGGAGTTGCACGATCTCATGGTCTAAGGAAAAGATACTTGACATTGAAAAAACTCTAGCAAACGAACTATACGATCTTGTGCTATGTTTAGGATTGGGTCTTGTCCATCACATCATTCTCCTAATGATGTGATCTCGTTATCAATGACATCCAATGTCCATAGTCAGGAAACCATGACTATTTGTTGATCAACGAGCTAGTCAACTAGAGGCTTACTAGGGACATGTTGGTGTCTATGTATTCACACATGTATTACGATTTCGGATAACACAATTATAACATGAATAAAAGACAATTATCATGAACAAGGAAATATAATAATAATCCTTTTATTATTGCCTATAGGGCATATTTCCAACATCTTCTTCATCCTAGAGATTTGATCATGCTCCTCGTCCTGCTCTTCATCTAATTCTATGGTAATGAACCTCATGATAGGGACTGTTGTATGCATCCTTCCTTGATTCGCATATATAGTCCCATTGCATTTGCATCATGGTCCAAATCAACATCCAAGCATTCACCAATTTGCTCTCCCACCAATTCTGAGCTCATCATTGCCATTAGTATGTCGTAAGCTCTCACCCATATAGGAATCGACTTAAAATCACAATCATCTATAGTTTTGATTGGCACAAAATCTTCCATCACTAGCAAGTCTTTGTTAAACATCCACGGTCCGCCCCTAGTTCTTGGCTTTGTGGGTTAGGTAGTGTTTTTTCTCTATTTGGGCTGAGCATCCCTTGTCTCTGCTCTGGGTGCCATGTTCATGCCTTCTTGTGTTCGTGCCATGTGTTGTATCCTCCTCTATACTTATTTTGTTTCCTTCTATCAATGAAATGAGACGCAACCTTTGCGTATTCATGAAAAAAGTTATATATACGTGACCGCGTGCCAACTGCCAAACGCTCTTCCATTCCTTTTCCTTCCTTCTCTGTCCACCCGCCACACAGTCGCCACCATCCACACTGCCATTGCCCTCCTGCGCCAGATCCGGCCATGCGCCACCCCCGCCAGCCCTCTGTCGCCGCACCACGCTCCAATTCGCTCTGCCGCCGCACTGATTCACCACTCCTCTACCCCTCCGTCTCTCCTCATCCTCTCTCTGCCTCAAATCGCGTCGCGCCGCACCTGTGAGCTTTCCAGTTCTGACCTTGTTGCCATCATTGCTAGAGCTCATGTTTGCCATGTCCAAGCACACACTTGAACTCCTGGAGTTCCCAGGAGCCCGTAGCGCCCTTCATCCGGCCTCCCTATGCCCTATAGCCCCGCGCCCGAGCAAGCCTTGCTGCGGCCGCCATGTTCAGCTCGCCTCCTGTCGAGTTTTGGCCTGTTGTTGCCGCTCTGATACCAATTGTTGTTTCGCGGCCTTCCTCTTCCTCTCGCTCAGCAGCACCTCTCTCCGCTCGCTCAGCTCTCGAGGAAGAAGAAGACTAGAGGAAGAAGAAAGACACAAGTACACAAGTGTTTTTGCCGGAGCACGAACTCCGCCCGCCGCATGTACGGCGTCCTTGTGTATTTCCTTACCTGAGCACATAGTCAGCCACTCGGCTACATGGGTTACAACCCAGCTGACCCCAGAACCAATACACACGAGGGAGCTATATAGCACACACACACTACACCCCACTCCGGCCTGCTCGCTCACGACGCGTTCCACGATCCGCATGCCCAAGCCGCGCACACGACGCGCTCTTACGCGCTCGACGCGGCCGGACTTCGCATGCATCGCCCGCGTCCGCTCGCTAACTACCAAGCATGCACACCGCGCTCCCGATCCGTCCCGCGTGCACACACGCACGCCCGACGCGATCGCCGTGGCTTATGCCCAACACTCACCCCCCAAAGCCACAAACTACATCAGGTGAGTCCATCGTCGACGATGTCGCCATGGCCGCCGCACCGCACCGCTGCGGCCTCCGCCGCGCCGTCGACGTCGTTGTAGCCGCCACCGCCCTGACGTTGCTGCCAAGCCTGCCATCGTGCCGCCGTGCCCTTCGCGCGCAGTCCCCACGTCCCCGCGCTCCCGGCCCGCGCTCCCGCCACGCACATACGTGATCTGCGCAACCAGGTCCAGCGCCCTGACGCGGTCCACTCCCGCGGTCACGACGCGCTCGACGCGTCCTGTGCGCACCCATAACACGCACCGGTCGCGCCTGACTCGCCGCCGCGCTTATTGCCCTGCACCGCTGCGCCGTCAACCGCATCGCAGCGCCTCCACGGTCGTCGCGCCGAGCCGCCGCAGCCTCTGCGCCACCACGCAGGTCCTCTGCGGCCTCCTCGTCTCCGCGATCGCCGCTGCTCGTTGCGCGCACGGCATCACCGTGCATGCCCGCGCATCGCAGCCGACGCGTCCATGTCCGCCGCGCTCGCCAGGGACGCCGCCGCACGCCACGACCGCCCCTCAAACCTTGAGGCTCTGATGCCAATTGTTGTTGCCGCGGCCTTCCTCTTCCTCTCGCTCAGTAGCACCTCTCTCCGCTCTCTCAGCTCTCGAGGAAGAAGAAGACTAGAGGAAGAAGAAAGACACAAGTACACAAGTGTTTTTGCCGGAGCACGAACTCCGCCCGCCGCACGTACGGCGTCCTTGTGTATTTCCTTACCTGAGCACAAACTCAGCCACTCGGCTACATGGCTTACAACCCAGCTGACCCCAGAACCAGTACACAGGAGGGAGCTATATAGCACACACACGCTACACCCCACTCCGGCCTGCTCGCTCACGACGCGTTCCACGATCCGCATGCCCAGGCCGCGCACACGACGCGCTCTTACGCGCTTGATGTGGCCGGACTTCGCGTGCATCGCCCGCGTCCGCTCGCTAACTACCAAGCATGCACACCACGCTCCCGATCCGTCCCGCGTGCACACACGCACGCCCGACGCGATCGCCGTGGCTTGTGCCCAACACGGCCACCCCAACTCCTCTGGTCTGCCCCAAAGGACCTCGCTCCCAGCTATCCATAGAGCTAAACACCGCTCCAAACCGTAGCCCGTAGGGAAAACCCGAGGCACTCCGCCATGCTTGGTGGTCGCCAACGGCATAATTACATCGTCTCTATTTGCATCATATGTTGGAGTTTCACTTTTTCATCACCAATTTACATCTTCTGTTGGAGTTGCCTCTTTTTTGAAGATGTAAAAAGCAATTTTTGGATATGTAAAATTTTACATCTTCTGTTTTATACATCTCCAAATTTGCATCTCCTATTGAAGATGCTCTTTGTCGTCCGATCAAGACATGATGTCCATCCAATTACATCGCAAATGCCGCTCCTAAGCTCATGTCCTGCTTATGCCATTATTTGTTGTTGCCACCCACTGTCACAACACCGCAGTGGCCGTGCGGCTCAAAGATGTTGCGCCGGTGGCGCCCTCGAGACACCAAAATTGGACACACCACACAGAAATGCATACACGTGATTGATGTCGTGGCGGTCGCTTAACCCGACTGATTTTCCCATGAAATCAGTTTGTTGGTATGAATCTTTTTCCACGGAACATTGAATTCATGGTTGTCGATAAACATACATGTGTTCATATGTACGTAGTATAAGCGAATCTTCCACGCGGGCCACTAAAGAATGAACACATCATCTGTCCACAGACTGATCCAGACTCGTCTGTGGACTACTGATACGGGAGTTGGCCATCCAATCATGTCCTCTAAACGCCCAACTCTCCGCAGCACTCAAAACAATTCTAGAAAAAGCACAATTCATAGCAATATGAGCAAATTAAGTGCGGTGTTCATAGCGCCCAATCTCAAAAGTTTCAGTCCGGCATTCCGGGCATAAAAAGGCATTTCCCCCCTCCCAGATCGGTTATCTGAGCCTCCTCACTCACTCTGCCACCGGCTCCTCCCCATTTGGCCGAGTACTTGAGCTGAAAAAAGGAGTAGCACAAAAAGATTTTTTTTCGATAAAGAGCAGCAAACAAAGACTTTGCAATGATGTAGAAGAAAACACTTAAAACATGGAACATATAAATTTAAGAGACCCTAGTTGACTTGGGTAAAAAAGTGTTTTAGAATGGTTTTTATTCTACACAAATATAATATATGGGCAAGCTAGACAGAAAGAATTGAAAATTTTAAGCTTGAAAGTGACTTAGTCGGTCAATGCTCTTGGCATCGATGATGCAATCCGGGCTAGCGGCGGGACAAAGACGCCCATCGATCTCTAACAGATCCGACATGGTGCACAGTCCTCGACCTGGACGAGGTCCCAGCCCCCAAGCCGGTATCGAGGTGGCGAAGCCCCCGGTCCAGCTGGCATGACGAAGCAGGTCAACGTGGGTGATGCCGAAGCCCCCGGAGCTGATCAATGAAGCGATGGCACCGAAGCCCCCGAGTCAGCCGAGGTGGGCAACTTGGTGATGTGACGTAGAGCCCCTACATCAGCCGACGTGACGGAGCCGGTCAACATGGTTGATGTCGGCTTGATGAAGCGACAACGCGGCTATGCCGACGCAGGTCAGAGTTTGTGACACCATTGATGTCGGCTTGATGAAGCGATGGCGCAACGATGCCTATGCGGGTAGGCGTTTGTGACACGGTTTATGTCGGCTTGATAAAGTGAAGGTGCGGCGATGCCGGCGCGCCTGATCCGTGCAATCCAAAGGGCTACAATGTGGTCGTGGCGATGCCGACTACTAACTGAAGTGACTTTCTCCAAAAAAGGACGTCCAATAACCCCTTCATGAAGAAGGATGAACTCGGGTTGGAATCATTTTCGTGCATAAAACACATTCCAAATTGATGCACTCCTCGGGCTCCCCCGGTGTTTGCACAGTTGGATCGTCCTTGTGTTTTGAGGGGTTGTCGATAAGGAAATTCCGCATGATTTGAACGGTTGGATCTTCAGAAAGATGTCAGAATTGACTGTTGCACCCTTTCTTCCAAACTTGCACGGATTTCTGTCCAGATTCGGCAGGATCTCGGTATATCCGACGACATCGAAGATTCCTCCATGGGAACGCGATGGAATTTCGTAGGGTTGTGCAGACTCAATTTCGCACAATCCCACCTTAGGAACTGTCGAAACAATGCTCGAGGAAGCAGGAATAGCAAAACTGAATACGTTGTTCAGTAAATTCTGCATGGTTGCACGAGGACAAGGTTGACGTTGAGCTCCTGAGCTTCATGTTCGAAAATTTCTATGATCTTGGTTGAGATCAAAGTAGATATTGATGAAGACGCCTATCAATCTCCGACAGATCCAACATGGGTGTAGTCCTCGACCTGGCACTAGTGAAAAAAGTGCTAGCCACAACTTTCATTGATGGCGCGCCATTTACAACCAACGCAACCACTATTTTTTTTAAATAGTTGTGGCGTTGGCTTATTTGGTACGACATTAGTAGGGGCATAGTGGTGGCGTTGGAAAACGGGCTAGCATCAGAAGTTTATGGGATCAACAATTTGTACCAGGCGTAATATAGTGTTGTCGTGGAATAGTATGGAACACCAGTAGTATTATATTTAGTTGTGGCGTGCTTTTGGTTCTGATCCCAGTATTGTTATTTTGTCAATGCCAACATTCTTTTATTTTTTTGGTATATATATTTTGTAATATATTATAGTTTAGTTTCATTAAATTTCTGTTATTTTTAAATAGAAATAATGATATTTTTTAAATATGTACTTTGGGACTTTAAAATACTTTTTTCCTTTTCAGTTTAAGACTTGAAATATATAATTTTGAGCCTTCAAATATGTAGTTTGACACTTCCAATTTTTTTCTTTTTAGTTTTTTATGTATTGGTGATCTTTTTTATAGTGTATTATAGTTTACTTTCATTAAATTTCTATTGTTTTAACATGAAAATAATGAAATTTTAAAAATATGTATTTGAGACTTTAATATTTTTTTAGTTTAAGACTTGAAATATATAGTTTTGAGCCTTCAAATATGTGGTTTGACAGCTACACTTTTTCTT
>NC_041382.1:7983578-7989386 GCF_002162155.2 Triticum dicoccoides | reverse complement strand
ATGTGGTTTGATACTTCCAATTTTTTTCTTTTTAGTTTTTTATGCATGGGTGAACTTTTTTTATAGTATATTATTGGTTACTTTTATTAAATTTCTATTATTTTTAAATGGAAATAATGACATTCTTTAAAATATGTATTTGAGACTTTAAATTTACTTTTGTTTTCTTTTTAGTTTAAGACTTGAAATGTATAGTTTTGAGCCTTCAAATATGTGGTTTGACACTTCCAATTCTTTTTATTTTTAATTTTTTATGTGGTGATCTTTTTTATATTACTTTTATGAAATTTCTATTATTTTTAAATGGAAATAATGACATTTTTAAAATATGTACTTTGAGACTTTAAATTTACTTTTTTTTCCTTTTAGTTTAAGACTTGAAATATATAGTTTTGAGCCTTCAAATATGTGGTTTGACACTTCCATTTTTTTCTTTTTAGTTTTTACGTGGTGATCTTTTTATAGCATTGGGCCAAGCCCAAGTATTAGGAGGCCGTGGGGGTCAAAACCAAGGCAACGACACCCTCACCCCACTCCCTCTCTCTCGTTCCCCTTCCTCTCCCTCTCTCACCGCTCTCTCCCTCTCTCTCCGGTGGTTAGGTAATCTTCCGCTCTCTCCCCCTCTCTCCCTCTCTCGCCGCTCGTTGCCCTCCAATTTGATTGGAGTTCATTTCGTTTTGAGCTAGGGTTTCTTCGACGGAGGCGGCGGAAGCGACCTGCTAGGGTTTATCGCCTCCATCTTCATCCCTCGGTGAGTTCATCACCTCCATCTTCATCCCTCGGTGAGTTCATCGCCTCCATCTTCATCCCTCGGTGAGTTCATCGCCTCCATCTTCGCCTCCTGTAGTGTTCCTAATTAATGTAGTGTTCCTAATACTAAATTGTAGTGTTAAATTGTTAAATTGTAGTGTTCCTAATGCTAAATTGTAGGGTCTTTGCTATTTGTAGTATATATAATTTCTTTGCTTGTTTATCACTTTCATGTGGCAGTGGCATTTTGTATTTGCATTTTGCATCAATGAACATATTACAGTGGCACTGGTAGTGGTATTTTGTATATGCATTCTGCATCAGTGACAGTGGCCGAATGATAAATAGGTATCTTGTTCATTATCGAGGCCTTTTAGGATGTGTTTGGTTCAAGAACTAAGTGGAATCAATTGTCATGGTTCCGTTCCATCAGAATGGGTCGGTTCCGTTTCCGTGTTTGGCTTGGGATAAAACGTGGAATGTAATGGTTATGTTTCAGCGTTTGGTTTGGTTCCAAACCAGAATGGAATCATTTTCACCTATGCAAATGTACAATATGAACAATTACAACATTTTTATATTAACAGAAAATTGTACAAAATACGTTTGAATTGCAAAAGTATTTATTATTCACATGTAATCTTGTCTATATAAAATTTATCATCACTATAATTTCCCTAAGAATTGACAACAAATATTAATTAAGTCTTAAAATCTAGATTACACAAGTACCGATGGCAGCAAAATTTGTCAGCAATCTCAACACAGAGCATATAGATGAATCGTCAATCAAGCAATGCCAAGCTACAAAAAACCAATCGCTTCACTTGTCCGGCTTTTGTGCTTGCCGCCGCTAATGCTTGACAACGCGCCACTCCCTGTTCCCTGCTACCCATGTGTGGCCATCACCGGCAAGCTGGCTACTGCCCCTTCCGCCGCTACGGAAAGACAGAAGGAAGACGAGTTGGACGGCCACGCAATCTACTGATGCATGTCCGCCGCAACCAAAGGGGTGCCTCAGTGTGGCCGCCTTGGACGCGGCCGGGGAGGCTGCGAGCGCGAGGCGAGCAGTGCCAGCGTGAGGATGGGGCAGGAGTGGTCGGCGGCGCAGATCGAAGGAGGAGGCCCGGCGGCGCAGATTGAGGGAGGAAGAGAGACGAGGGAGAGGCGCCGCAGGAGGGAGGGAGAGGAGTGCGAGACCAGTTCCGCATGATTCCTCCAATTTGGAGGTATCGTTGCGTTCCAGATATAGGCCAAATATTCGTTCGGTGGGAACGTCTGGGTTCCATTCCATTCATCAACCGAATGTGAGAACGAGGCCCAAGAACGGGTCCGACACATGCCATTCCAGTTGATGACTGAAACCAAAGACACCCTTAGTTGTATGGTAATATGAATGAACATATGACAGTGGCAGTGGCATTTTGTATCTGCATTTTGCATCAATGATCATCATGTGGATGTTTAGATCAGGGTTCCATTCTTTACTCCCATAAAAGAACATAATTTCCTTTGTTTAATTGACAAGTTGACATGCCTATGTATAAATCAGTTAGGTTGTAGAATTTGTGTAAGTGTATTAGATCACTTTCCATACTTTTATTGGGCTTATTATCAACTTGCTTGTTGTTATTGTTATGATTGGCATTAGATCACTTGCCATACTTGCCATACTTTGATTGGCATTATTATCAACTTACAAATCATTTTCCAACTTGCAACACATAGCAAAGATGGGCATGGATGGAACTTACTTGTTATTCTTGTTTGACATGTGTGTTTGATTCCTGTCAGAACTAAGGAATTTTTTTGTTAGCACTAAGGAAATTCTTGTTTGACATTATGATGCTATATATATATATATATATATATATATATATATATATATATATATATATATATATATATTTGTAGTGATTGGCATTACATCACTTGCCATGTGTGTTTAGTTCTTGTCATAATAACCTATACATCTTATTATTTTGAAGTTCTAGCCATGACTAGCTGGAACAGCTACTACTAGTCCTCGTGCAACTTCGCGACCTATGATGAAGTTGACAAAGGTGAAACGAGCACCAACCAGGTAAGATTACAAAAACATCCATCAGCATTGCAAAAACATGCATATATACATATATCATCTAACCATTCTTTATTGATGATTTCAAATATTTGACTTTCCAGGCGTATGTACGAGACCCATCTCCTGAACCGGTCCAGCAGCAGCTACCGGTATGTGAGGTGAACATGCTCAGCCATGAGCTTGTCGCGTCAAAGGAGGGTATAATGAAGGCACTTAACAAGTTGAATGCCTCCCTAAAGAAAGAGAAGGACGATATGATGACGAGATCTCCGATGTCTACGATAAGAAATTGAAGCTCATCGACCAGAACCAGCTACTGGTCACTGAGATCGAGTCTATGAAGAATGATATACGGCTCCTGAAGGCCGAGAGGGAGGAGCTGAAGACCCACAAAGTCTATTTCAGAAAGGAGGGAGAGAGCAACAAGAACAAGTTGTGTGAGATGAGGATCATTCTTCATCGTAGCAAGTCAGCGCGCGGATAACAAGTTGCGTGAGATCGATGCCGATACTTTTGCTTGTATAGAGCTAGCCACCAGATAACTTTTGCTTGTAGGTAGTAGCAAGCTAGTTACTGAAAACTATAGTAATAGCTGGGAATATTTTATGGATTTGAGACTTACCACTAGAAGTTTAAATGGTTGCACATATACTAATCGATGTGTAAATTATTTTATTGTTGAAAAATATAAATTGCTGGCGTTGCCTCACAATAAACGCCATAGATAACACAATATATTGCTGGGGTTAGCCAGGTGGCACGCCATCAGTACTAAAATAATGTTAACGTGTCTACCAACGCCACCACTAAATTGTTTTCACTGGCGCCATATTGGTGTCATTGGGTCTCTACGCCGGCAAGGCACTTTTTGCCATGCCATAGCTAGGCTTTTTTCCACTAGTGTGGCCATGGTAAGTAGTCGTGGCGACAAAGATGTCAGCGCTGAAGACGAAGATTCGTTTCGGTGTGTAGATCGCGCCAGAACAGATCTGATTTCCCATCGCACCGTGACGACTATGTAGTTGGACCTGTATGGGTCACCAATGTTGGAGACGATTCTGACATATCTCGGGTAGGGGCCCTGATCTCGTAGCCTTGATCCGATGATAATTGATAACAATGGACACAAAGATTTACCCAGGTTGAAGCTCTCTCGAAGAGATAATACTCTACATTCTTCTTTTGATTATATTGATTTGTGGTGGAGTACAGAGTACAAGTTGATCTACTATGACATCGTTGTGTCTCATCTCTAAGATGTGTTGAGATTGTTCCATCGACTAGCCCAACCTCGATTTATATAAACTACCGGAGGATAACAGGATTCCTAGTCGGTGGAAAGGAGTCCTTGTATTGAATGGCAAGGCTTCTGGAATCTTTCTCGCATGCATCTTGGGTCGCTTAAAATGACCCATTAATGAACAGCCACGGGGGCCCTCGACCCGGCCCTCCTGACTGGAAAAGGACATGGTGAGTACCCCTAGTCCAGGACACCATCAACCTATTTCCACGTCCTCGCCTCGCCGACTCGCCTCCATGAAAAGGAATACAAATTTCTCTTGATTCCATGTAACAGGAAACGAAACACATTCCGCAAAAGGACCCCCTTAGCTGGCGAACATGAACTAAAATTGCCATAAAAACGGTTCGTTTGCCACCTCACTCCCAGCGAACGATTGCCTTCCGCAAAAGCCATATACCTATACCTACTAATAAAAGTACTGATGCTTCTGCTCGTCCATTTAGGATTAAGTGAGTTCAGCAAAAAAAACATTTAGGATTAAGTGAGTCCATTTAGGATTAAAGGAGAGCGTTCCAACTTCCGCTCTCCTTTCTTCTCTCGAGCAAGTCCCAAGCTGCCTGGATCGGACGCCTAGGCCTTGGCCAGTTCTATCCCAACAAAGTGGGCCAACTCATATTTTAATGGGTCTGCCATAAGATATCGCTCCTGCGTGAAATCAAAAAACCACCCATTCCTTCCATTCCAAAACCTTGCCTGTGATAGAAGGGTTTGCTTTTAAATGAACTAGCAAAAGGGACCATGCATTGCAATGGGAGAAAACAAATCATAATCTCCAACGACCATGACTACATTTTGTTGCATCACCGAGATTCACTATCACTCTCAATTTCGTGAAATCATGAAAAAAAATTAAACTCATGGACATATTTGAAATCGTGAACATTTTTCAAATTCTTGAACACTTTAATAAATTTTTGAACATTTTCTAAAATCAAGAACATTTTTTAAATTCATGAACATTTTATACTATTTGCAAACATTTTTCAAAATTGTGAACATTTTTTAAAACAATTTTCTTGAATCGTCAAACATTTCTAGAATCAAAGCATATTTTTATGGAAATTGGTGGAATGATTTTTGAAATTCACATTTTTATTTAACGAAGATTTTTTGAATCAGTGAACATTCTATGAACGAATAAACTATTTTGTAAGTCACTAAGAGTTTTGTAATTTTAGGATATTTTTTCATTCATGAACATTTTTTTAATTGGCAAAATTTTGTTCAATTTCATTAACATTTTTAGTACACGAACTTTTTTAAAAATCATGAACATTTCGAATATTTTATGAGTAAGTAAACATTTTTTTACAAAGTCACAGACATTTTTTGAATCCCAAATATTTAATGGTTTATTAAATATTTTATTTCTAAATTCTCAATTTTTTTCAGTTTTCTGAACTTTTCTCATGTCCTAGATTATTTAGGTTAGAAAAAACGAAAATGCAATAGAAAGTAAAAAATAAAAAATAAAATTTAAAAACAGGCCACTCAGACATGGGCTGGCCCAAACGGGTGCGTTGCGTCTCTCCCAGCGTACACATTGAGAAAAAAACAGGCCGCTCGGAAAAAAAAACGGGTGCGTTGATTGTCTATTTGCAGAGGTGTATAAATTGGTGAGATTTGATTTACGATAATGAGGTGAGACAATCTATACCTATACCTATATAAA
>NC_041382.1:7937838-7983246 GCF_002162155.2 Triticum dicoccoides | reverse complement strand
TATAGGTATAGGTATAGATTGTCTCACCTCATTATTGTAAATCAAATCTCACCAATTTATACACCTTAGCAAATAGACAATCAACAAGTCTATTTTTCAATAAACAAGCAATGGGTGAGATGTGGCCGGATTGTGGGAGAGCCTAAAAAATAAACATAGCTAAAATTGTGGCCACATAGGAGAAATTGTTTCCATGAAAGAAATTATTTTATCATTTCGTTTTTAGATGCATACATAGATTGATTAAATATATACTCCCTCCTTTCCGAATTACTCGTCGCAGAAATGGATGTATCTAGATGTATTTTAGTTCTAGATACATCCATTTCTGAGACGAGTAATTTGAAACGGAGAGAGTAGTTGGCAGAGTCTCCAGAGTTAGTGAGATAACAAAAATAGTTGGTACATGTTTGTGCACAATTTGGAATTCAAAATTCAAGAATTCAATTCAGCAAGGAAACCATATCCAAAATTTTCAATAATCTGGGTATGCCACTGTACCACGGTTGAGCATAGAAATTCATGTTGACAAAAAGCTAGACTTTTGTATAGTTACGTCATAATTCAGCAGCTCAATATTTTCGTAGAAGATCCTAATTAAGCATACATGTCGTCGCCAATTATGTGTGCAACTTAATGTTAATTACACTTATATAATGTTCAATACAACCGATGCCTCCAATCTGTTTGGAAACTCCGCATAATTTCCATCACTTATGATCAAAACTATTTGCGGATGATGGAACAAGAAACAGTTGTGTTGCAGAGAAACGAGAGCGTCAACTAAGGATTGGCTAATTAAGATAACCATATCATATAGCGCATGTACGATAAAGAGCTAGATACCACGAGTGAAGTAGGAGATTGATAGATGAATGTTTTCCTCACGTTGCAATGCACGGGAAATGTTTGATATGCATGATGTTCTAATAGGTATTATGATATTGGTTCAGAGTCAATTATACCATTTACAATGTTGAAATATATTTTGATTTTGGTACATGCAAAAATGTCTACAGCAACATCTTAAGTGAGTGGTAATTTATAAATGAATTCATGTGTCGTAGATCCATCCATCTATGGTACATATGCAAATATGCATGGGCCTAATTTGTTTTTAAAATTTCCGAACATTTTCTCAAAAATGGTCCTCTTTATCTCGAAAGTAATATATTGATATGTTTTCAGATATTTAAAGGTGCATTGCTATATGTTCATATATTTCTAATACGAGAAAACACAAAACAAACATTACTAGCACTGACCTTGCTTTTACGTTATTAAACATGTTATGATTTGAACATCGTGCATCCGCCTCGGAACAAACATTTGCGTTGATCATGAAAGAGTCTTCCAGTGAGAAAGGAGAGCCTCATTCTCGAGCCTTGCGGTGTTAGGTTAATCTTGAGTTAATTAGTTTTAGGTAAGTTCTACTTAGATGCAACTTACCAGGCTGCCGTGAAGTAGTACTAGCCCAGGTCTGCTACGTGTTAGAGGTCCGAGTAGGTTTAGGCCCAGAGTCGTAATACGTTTAGGTTTAAATAATGATCAAGGTAGCCGGTCATTATGACCTAGTGTCCGTATAGGTTTAGGAAGGTTTGCTTTGGTCGGTTGGTTCTGCACATATATATGCACGACCTGCGTGAGGTTTTGTAACGTGGAGAAAACAGAAAATAAAAAGAGGAGAAACAAAGGGCACGACAAGAGCCCTTGGCTATAAAAGTTTTTTTGTGCGCATGTTCGTCGTACTGTGATGTGATCGATCATGTGGACGAATTTCCAACAATTGATATAAGAGCTAGGTCGATTTGAATCCGTGCTTGCCCCGGGGTTGTGACCCGACTGAAAGATAATAAGCGTTCCTACTCCCTCGAGGGGAGCCGCGGTTCTGTTTATATTGATTGATGCGGCCGAAGCCAAGCTTGGAGTACAAGGAATATTACAAGGAGTTTGAGTAGGAGAAGGAAAGGAGTTTGAGATGCTACGGAAACATATTCTCTAACACCCTCCCTTAATCTTAACTACCCTAGATTAAGATTACTCTTGAACTCCTCAAATGGTCTTGATGGCAATGCCTTTGTAAAACCGTCTGCTACTTGATCCTTGGAGGGAATAAACCGTATCTCGAGTTTCTTGGCTGCAACCCTTTCTCGCACAAAGTGAAAATCAATTTCGATGTGCTTTGTCCTTGCATGAAACACAGGATTTGCGGACAAATATGTTGCTCCCAAGTTATCACACCATAAACATGAGATACGATTCTTCTTGATTCCCAATTCCTCAAGAAGTGATTCAACCCAAATGATTTCTGCAGTTGCATTTGTCAAGGACTTATATTCAGCTTCTGTGCTTGACCGTGACACGGTGGCTTGCTTTCTCGCACTCCTAGAAATAAGGTTAGACCCAAAAAATACTGCAAAACCTCCAGTTGATCTTCTGTCATCACTGCATCCTGCCCAGTCAGCATCAGAGAATGCACTCACAAGAGAGGAATTAGACCGTTTGAAATGAAGTCCTATTCCCATAGTATGCTTTACATATCTTACAATTCTCTTGACAGCTGACCAATGTGCAGAAGTAGGTGCATGCAGATATTGACAAACCTTGTAGACAGCAAATGAGATATCTGGACGTGTGAGAGTTAAATATTGTAATGCTCCCACAGTACTCCTATACCTTGTACTTTCCTCCTCCTGAAGTGGCACACCTTCATATGCTGAAAGTTTTTCTGAGGAAGACAAAGGTGTAGGAACTGGCTTGCAATTCTTCATCCCCATGCGAGACAGAAGCTCAGTGATATATTTCTCCTGATTTAACACAATTCCATCTTGAGTTTTCTTGACCTCAATACCTAGGAAGAAATGCAAATCACCTAGGTCTTTCAAGGCAAACTCTGAGCTTAAATCATGCAGAAGTGCATTAGTAGCATTTTGTGAAGAACTTGCAACTATGATATCATCAACATATATAAGCACAAAAATGACTACTCCAGCCTTGTTATAAATAAACAATGATGTATCAGCTTTGGAGGCAATGAAACCAAGATATTTCAACTGTAAGCTCAATCTGGAGTACCATGCTCTGGGTGCTTGTTTTAAACCATAGAGTGCCTTGTCAAGCTTGCAAACATAATGTGGTGACTTCTTGTCCTCATAACCAGGTGGTTGTCTCATAAACACTTCCTCTTCTAGAATGCCATGCAAAAACGCATTCTGTACATCTAGCTGCCGTAGACTCCAACCCTTGGATACAGCAATGGCTAGCACAAGTCTGATAGTTGCAGCTTTAACAACAGGACTGAAAGTGTCCTCATAATCAATACCATAACGTTGTTTAAAACCCTTTGCAACAAGACGTGCTTTGTACCTGTCAATGGAGCCATCTGCCTTCTTTTTAATTCTGTAAACCCATTTGCAATCGATGATATTTTTACCTTTCTGATTTGGTACAAGATGCCATGTCTTGTTACTCATAAGTGCAGAATATTCCTCATCCATTGCCTTCTTCCACTTAGGATCATCAAGTGCACTATTCAATGTTGTTGGTTCTCCTGAAATACACAACATTCCATATGGTATAGTCCCATCTTTTCTTATTTTAGGATTTCGTATACCTTTCTGTAATCGAGTCATAACTCGTGAAGAAACTGCTGGCTGGACCACAAGAGCACTCGCCGCAGAAGATCCCGAGGAAGCTGCATGTGATGACACAGGCGAATCTTGCGCCACCTGCGCAGAGGATCCTGTAGCCGTTGGTGTGGCCGCTTGTGTGTCCACCACACGGGTGCCAGCCGCCCGAGCCGGCACAGCGGATCGACCGCCCGACCGCGGTTGCAGGCGCGTGCTGGGCGAGGGAGATTCGGCCCCATGGCTGGTCCCGCCTGCTGCTGAGGTGGCGGCGTGGGAGTGGCGCGCGCTGGGCGAGGCGGATTCGGCCCCGCAGCCGACCCCGCAGCTGGTCCCGCCTGCTGCTGAATCAGCGCTGCGGTTGGTGGGAGCGCGATCCGAGGCTGATTTGGCCGCGGGATCCGAGGTCTGCGCACGAACAGGAGTTGCGGGCGCCGCCGGATCAGCTTCGTCATCTGTGCCAGGTTCGTCTCCTTCCTCAGCATGAAATATAAGATGATCTTGAGCTTGATTTTCGAAATTTTGATCATTTTGAGCGCCGTTTTCACCAGGGACCTGTACAGGCAACAGAGAAGAACCAATACCAGCAGGAATATCATCACTTTGGTTAGTACAACTGTCGCCCCCATGATCAAAAGACCGAAGATGTGGAGGAAGAAGAAGGATTTCCTTGCGGAGAAGTGCACCAACATTGGGATGAAGGGAACCAAAAGGGAACACTGACTCATCAAAAACTACATCTCTGGATATGTAGACCCTACCAGTAGGAACATCTAGACATTTAACTCCTTTGTGCATGGGACTATAGCCTAAGAAGACACACTTTTTGGAGCGAAAAGCGAGTTTGCGTGTGTTATAGGGTCTGAGGTTGGGCCAACATGCACAACCAAAAACACGAAGAGATGTGTAGTTGGGTATGACACCAAGGAGTCGTGTAATAGGTGTTTCAAATTTGATGACTTTACTAGGAAGCAAATTGATAAGATATGTAGCGGTTAAGAATGCTTCATCCCAGAATTTGAGTGGCATGGATGCATTTGCTAGCAATGCTAGCCCCATATCAACTATGTGACGGTGCTTTCTTTCAGCAGATCCGTTTTGTTGATGAGCATGAGGGCAAGAGACATGATGTGAAATACCAAGTTTTTGGAAGAAAGAGTTCAATTTTTCATACTCACCACCCCAGTCACTTTGCATAGCAATGATCTTGGAGTTCAGTTTGTGTTCAACAAGGTTTTGAAAATTGATGAAGACTTGGAATACATCAGACCGTTTCTTTAACAAGTAAATCCAAGTAAATTTACTATAGTCATCAATAAAGCTTACATAGTAAGAAAATCTCCCAACTGAAGTAGGGGCTGGTCCCCATACATCTGAAAATATAAGTTGTAGAGGAGCAGTAGACACACTAGTAGATATGGGATAGGGTAATTGATGACTTTTTGCTTGTTGACACGGATCACAAACTGACTCAACACTATTCTCATAAGAGAGTTTATTTTTGCTAAGAACATATTTAACTATGACTGAAGATGGATGACCTAATCGACTATGCCACCTTGATGATGATGGCTTGGTGACAATATTTGCTTGTTTATTGGACCATGAAGATGATGAATATGATATGAGTGGATAGAGGCCTCCGACGCACCGTCCTCTAAGAATGATTCTCCTTAACCAAGAAAAAGTGAGGATAGAATTCTATAAGAACATTATTATCAAGGGTGAATCGATGAACAGAAACAAGATTTTTGGAAGTTTGAGGAACATGCAAGACATCTTTAAGGTGCAAATTTTTCATGGGGTTTTGAACAATTGAACTACCAATGTGGGTGATATTCATACCAGAACCGCTTGCCGTGCGAATTTGGTCGCCTCCGTTGTACTTCTCCCGTACTGTCAGCTTGTCAAGTTCACCTGTGATGTGATTTGTTGCTGCACTGTCTGCGTACCAATTAGTGTCCACGCCATAGGAGACAGCATGCGCCTCCTTCTCTTCTTGATCATTCTCTTCATAGCGCCACCAGCAGACACGTGCACCTCCTGGATGATGTCTATAGCATATCTGGCACTCAGGATAGTCATGCTGCTACTCGCGTACCTGCTGTTGCTGTTGCTGTCGAGGGCGTCCTCTGAATCCGCCGCCTCTATTTGCAGGAGAAGGCTGGCGGTCATCGTGGTCACCGCGGTCACCGCGGTCGCGCCCTCTTCCTCCTCGCCCACGGGATCTACCACGGGACTGGCCTCTGTAGACGGCGTTGGCAGATGAATGAAACCCGCCTGAAGACGAGTCTCCCAGCATCTCCATCCTCTGATCAAAGGCGGAGATCTGAGCGAAGAGGTCATCGGCGGTGATTGTGTTCTTGACAGCGCCGATCGCTGCCACCACGGAGTCGTAGTCGCGGTCGAGTCCTGCGAGTATGTAGTCCACCATCTCCGGATCAGAGACGGGATGACCAGCGGCAGCTAGTTCATCCCCAAGGCTTTTCATCTTCGCCATATACGCCGAGCTCGACATTGTGCCCTTCTTGGTATTGGTGATCGCGATCCTTAGATTGGTGATCCGGGACTGTGATTGCGAGGCGAAGAGATTGTTCACCGTCGTCCAGAGCTCATAGGTGGAGTCCTTCCCGACGACTTGCGCAAGGATTTCTGGAGACATGGAGTTGAGAAGATATGACAGGACCTGCTGGTCTTTGGCGATCCAGGGCCCGTACAGAGGGTTCGGCTCGAGGGCCGTCGTCTTGTCCGCCTTCGTGATCTCCATAGTCTTGGGTGGAGCGGCGTCAGAGTTGTCCAGGAGCCCAGTTACCTGCGCACCTCGCAGGGCTGGGAGCACCTGGGTCTTCCAGAGGATGAAGTTTCCTCTTGCTAGCTTCTCAGATGGCGGCGATCCGAGGTTGAGGCCGACGCCGGACGAAGAAGCCATGGAGACGATGATATGTGGTTCTAGGGTTTTGATTTGTGGCTAGATGTAGGAGAAGAGGTGGCTCTGATTACCATGAAAGATAATAAGCGTTCCTACTCCCTCGAGGGGAGCCGCGGTTCTGTTTATATTGATTGATGCGGCCGAAGCCAAGCTTGGAGTACAAGGAATATTACAAGGAGTTTGAGTAGGAGAAGGAAAGGAGTTTGAGATGCTACGGAAACATATTCTCTAACACCGACTAGTGCCTCGGGGCGGGCCATGAAGTCGCTGGATGACGCGGCGAAGAGGAGAACAAGCGATCGTCGTTCGTCGGAGCGACAAGGAGGGAGACAGTGGGCTGTCGTCGGTAAAGCGGCGGATGGAGGTCGTTGACGGGAGCGGTGGTGCGGTGATGCGGTCCCGAAAGTCGTCAAGCTCGTCATCCGGGAGTTAGAGTCAAGGAGTCGTGCGGGTTAGCACGGTCGATCGGTCGGTTGGTCAGTCAGTCGTCGTCATCATCGCCATGTCCGAGTGCTCGTCTCTGTGAGGAGACGTTGAAGATGAAGCGCATCTAGGTCGTCTATGTGTCTCGACGAGAGGATAAAGTTCAAGTATGTGGGGGCGGTAAACCAGTGAAGGTGATTCTCTTCAATGAGGTCATGTCTCTACATGAGGCTGGAGTGCATTGTGTAGTGCACAGGGTGGTGTGATCCACAAGGAGTCGGCATGTATCTTGCTAGGGTGGATGGTGAAGTCCACCGGGTGGTGTTTTCCACAGATTACTAGCAAGGCTGGGTAGTCCAAAGCATATTTAAGGTGGTCCGTAAATTCGCCAAGTTGAAATTGGAGAGAGATTGTTGCGATCAATGAAGCCTATCAGTTTAACTTGTCGTGGTGCGAGCGAATGAGTAGATAAGGGATAATCTACAACAAGTAAAGATGGAGAAGCACGAGAAAGATGACAGGTTAAGATTAGGAAGAGATTGTTAGGTTAATCTTGAGTTAATTAGTTTTAGGTAAGTTCTACTTAGATGCAACTTACCAGGCTGCCGTGAAGTAGTACTAGCCCAGGTCTGCTACGTACGTGTTAGAGGTCCGAGTAGGTTTAGGCCCAGAGTCCTAATACGTTTAGGTTTAAATAATGATCAAGGTAGCCGGTCATTATGACCTAGTGTCTGTATAGGTTTAGGAAGGGTTGCTTTGGTCGGTTGGTTCTGCACATATATATGCACGACCTGCGTGAGGTTTTGTAACGTGGAGAAAACAGAAAATAAAAAGAGGAAAAACAATAGGCACGACAAGAGTCCTTGGCTATAAAAGTTTTTTTATGCGCGTGTTCGTCGTACTGTAATGTGATCGATCCTGTAGGCGGAATTTCAACATGTGGGAGGGTGCAGGCATACTTTGTCAGGAATCCACGCGCATATAAATGATGTCTTCCGACCCGGCCCAACGGGTCACCTCGCAATCCATCCAAATGATCGATCTACAAGCTCTACTGCGCCTCCTCTGCACAGATCCCCTCGATCGATCTGCAACGAAAGGATGGTGACGGTCTCACGCACAGACGGCGCACAACAAGTCACAAATACTGTCAAATTAATGACTACACAACAGTCACTCGTGCAAGACTCGGACCTGGGTACGTATAGACATGTCAAGCTCATTGCAACTAGACATACTTAACGCTATTACTACAAATGAACTATTTTGCAAACAAGTGCGCCCAGATCCCCCACTAGCTAGATTATGGACCATCCATGTTCGATCCAATGGTCCAGAACTATTTTTCTCCCACAAGCATGTTTTCTATTGTCGTTGCTCAAGAAATATCCATATTGGGGTCCCAAAATGCAAGGGAGCTGATCGTTATAACTGTATGGTATTTATGGTGAAATAGACGGAGGCTAGTTCATGAGAGAAAGTCTCAAGAGGCGTTCCAAACCTCGATGGGGATCCATGCTATAACGGCTAATTATGTAAATGCCCATTCACCTAAGGCAATTAGGAAGAAGGGAGGCTGGAGCAGACCTCCTATGGGGTTTGTTAAATTAAATGTGGATGCTCATTTTGATCATGATCTGTTAAGTGGTACAGCGGGAGCTGTTATCAGGGATGACAAAGGAAACTTCATTGTAGGTGGAAATTGGAAGATTAAAAGTTGTGCGGATGTGTGACAGCAGAAGCATTAACTCTTAGGTTTGGCCTATCGTTGGCACAAAAGGCGGGCTGCAATCGACTCATTACCAACTCTGACAATATGGAAATCATTGACACAATGAATAATGAAGGACATTCTGTAGGAGTGGCGGCTGCAATCTTTGAGGATTGTTTGTTTATTGTATGTGATTTCCCTCTTACTAGTTTTGAACATTGTAATAGGGAAGCAAACAAAGTAGCTTATGAGCTTTTGCTAGACTAGCAAAATGTTCCATGACAAAGGATTAGATAGAGGAGCCTATGAAAAATTTTGTATCTTTATTTCTTGTAGACGATGTAACTATTATTTCTAATTAATAAAGTTCATATTGTTTTTAAAAAAAATTGTAGTTGCTCCCGCTTGATGATCAGTCTTCTCTTGCATAGGGAGTGCAAATTTATGCAAGTCCGTATATAGTCAAGCATCCAACATGGTGATTTGGTGTCTTAAAAAAACTTGTTAGCAAGGTGATTGGTGTCTGTCGTTGAAGGATTGATTCTCTCATCGGATTAGTCTACGGCGACGGACGTAATAAAGACTAGCAGACAGAAGGCGCAGCAACACGCCGCGCCCGTGGCTGAGCCCGTGCGTACGCGCGCGCGCGTGTTTGTGTGTGTGTGTGTTGTTTTTATTTTGAAGTAAGAGAAGGCGTGATGGTGGTATGGAGGTCGAGCTGGTTGCAGACGCTATTCTTATTACTGACATCAAGAAAACAAAGTACATTCAATAGATCCAACAAAAATTAAGAGTATTAATTAAAGCCACTCAGACCCATCACCTATTATTTTTCTTCTTCTAAAATAAGCATAATATATGGGACTGAGCATTTAACAACAACTTTTTACACTTTCTTTCTCTATCTATCTATCTCTCTGCATGTATGTTAATGTGGAATATTAGTGGAAGCAAATGGAGTATTTCTATGTAGAGAATAGCCCCTCATAGGAATCACAAGGAAAATCATTCATATTCTTATCTAGTTATGTATATGATGGTAATGCTAGCTGGAACAGTTAGAGCTTCTTAGCAAGCATGTGCGCAAGCTCCTGGATAATCAAAAATTGAAATAGGACTTCCAGCAGGCACGATCTTGCAATTGCAACTATAACTGCTCAATACCTTTTTGGACTTTGAATATACTCCATGGTTTGATTATAGAGACAAAAAATTAATGGTAATCTTACGAGAAGCCAACTTGTCTTGTAAGAATGACGCAAGCTGCAAAACAAAAATGCATGTCATTTTTAAATGAAAATAGAAACAATTGGACAATCAGCACAATCATACAAAACACCTACATTTCGTCTTCCTCGGAATTTCTATCAACAGTTGCTTTCTCTTAATGAATAGACACAAATCGCATCAAAATTAATCCTAGAGTAACAACAGCGCGTGATATAACAACAAGGAACATCAAGCATGATAAGCCACAAGTATAGGGGCGCAACAGTTTTCGAGGGTAGAGTATTCAACCCAAATTTATTGATTCGACACAAGGGAAGCCAAAGAATATTCTCAAGTATTAGCAGTTGAGTTGCCAATTCAACTACCCCTGGAAAACTTAATATCTGCAGCAAAGTATTTACTAGCAAAGTAGTATGGAAGTAATGGTAACGCTGGCAAAGGTAACAGTAGTAGTTTTGTAGTAATTGTAAGAGTGGCAACAGAAAACTAACTAAGCAAGGATCAATATGTGAAAAGCTCGTAGGCATTGGATCAGTGATGGATAATTATGTCAGATGCGATTCTTCATGCAACAGTTATAACATAGGGTGACACAGAACTAGCTCCAGTTCATCAATTGAATGTAGGCATGTATTCCGAATATAGTCATACATGCTTATGGAAAAGAACTTGCATGACATCTTTTGTCCTACCCTCCCGTGGCAGCGGGGTCCTATTAGAAACTAAAGGATATTAAGGCCTCCTTTTAATAGAGTACCGGACCAAAGCATTAACACTTAGTGAATACATGAACTCCTCAAACTACGGTCATCATCGGGAGTGGTCCCGATTTTTTTCACTTCGGGGTTACCGGATCATAACACATAATAGGTGACTAATGACTTGCAAGATAGGATCAAGAACTCACATATATTCATGAAAACATAATAGGTTCAGATCTGAAATCATGGCACTCGGAACCTAGTGACAAGCATTAAGCATATAAAAGTCATAGCAACATTAATCTCAGAACATAATGGATAATAGGGATCAAACCCTAAGAAACTAACTCGATTACATGATAAATCTCATCCAACCCATCACCGTCCAGCAAGCCTACGATGGAATTACTCACGCACGGTGGTGAGCATCATGAAATTGGTGATGGAGGAAGGTTGATGATGATGACGGCGACGGATTCCCCTCTCCGGAGCCCCGAACGAACTCCAGATCAGCCCTCCCGAGAGAGATTAGGTCTTGGCGGTGGCTCCATATCGTAAAACGCGATGAATCCTTCTCTCTGTTTTTTTCTCTCCGAACGTGAATATATAGAGTTGGAGTTCAGGTCGGTGGAGCACCAAGGGGGCCACGAGGCAAGCGCGCCCCCACCCTCATGGACAGGGTGTGGGCCCCCTGGTCTTGATTCTTTCACCAGTATTTTTTATAAATTCCAAAAATATTCTCCGTGAAGTTTCAGGTCATTCCGAAAACTTTTATTTCTGCACAAAAATAATACCATGGCAATTCTGCTGAAAACAACGTCAGTCCGGGTTAGTTTCATTCAAATTATGCAAGTTAGAGTCCAAAACAAGAGCAAAAGTGTTTGGAAAGTAGATACAATGAAGACGTATCATAGCACCATAAGGTAACTTTGCCTTCATTACAAATAGTATTCCGTGTAACCTATGCCTGAAACTAGTGTCGGGATAAAACACATAAATGAACTATGTAATACTTTGCTACTCAACATATTGTTTCCCAAAGGCAGGACTTCTCGGTTTTCGCTTCCTCTTGACTCATCCAAACTGAGTATATTAATCCAGAAAGATATCTAGAGTAGAGAATATCACATAGCGGGATTAGAAGACCCCTAATATAAGGTGAATGTACACAAATATGGTGCTTAAAAAATAAACCATAAGACATACGATTTATGTGCAAATAAAAAAACAACTGAGGGATACAGCGAGATTTTATTTTCATAAATATGCAAAGGCATCTGTACATGGGAC
Source organism: Triticum dicoccoides (assembly GCF_002162155.2). Classification (NCBI taxonomy): domain Eukaryota; kingdom Viridiplantae; phylum Streptophyta; class Magnoliopsida; order Poales; family Poaceae; genus Triticum; species Triticum dicoccoides. Next base: position 7,971,336 of record NC_041382.1, on the reverse strand, counting down.
CTGAAACAACCTAAACTGAAGTTCAAAAACCCTTCCAAACCCAGATGTTCATTTCTACCTATCCCTCCGTATCTTGAAAAGGACCACACCATACCATCAGACTAAGAAACTTGGTTTAGACAAGTCCTTAACTTCTTTACTTAATATGAACATGATGCAACCTTGACTTAAATTAATTATTGGTTACATCTTATCTTAACATATGTTTTTTCTCAAAGATGGTAATTTGATGTAGATAAAGAACACCAAAGCTAAGTTATGATTAAACTAAATTCAAGCTTTGAAAAATACTGAATGGGGATGTCGTGGGAACCAACTCCTCCTTTGTCGTGTCGGTGGTGGCGGGCATTCACTTTTGGTGCAAACACCAAGTGAAATAAGGTGTGAGTAATTTCTCTGGTTTTAAGGGAAAAAGGTAAATCTTTACCACATACTATATATACTAGACAATTAACACTCTCGTGCACCAAACTTGAACTATTCTTTTACATGTTCCATAGCTATTCAGTTTCCATAGACATCATTTATTGCTAAACTGAATGCATAGAATGACACGGTGACTGCTATCTTCTATAAGACTAGCCACAATGGGAGTAACTTCAGCGGTAACATCGAGTCCAACTCATCAAATTTGCTTATGTGGCAATGAGTTAATGAGAAGAGAGGTAGTAGTAGTAGTAACTTAGCTAGTTACTGTAACATCACATGTCTCAATGCAATATGAGTCTATAACTTAATAAATGAAGCTCTGCATGTTACCACACTTATGTTACTACCCACTATGAAGGTAGTAACATAGTCTAGGGATATGTGTATGTTACTAGTGCATGTTACTCTCCATTGTGGCTAGTCTAAGCAAATTTGGAGCCAGTTTAGTCGTAATGACCTCACATCTTTCAAACTGCATTCCAAAAGAAATAACCCAACATAGTGTGTTATCTTTCTAGGATCCTTCCGAAGCTACTAACGGATTTGTGACGGTTGGGTATTGGTACTATGAGATGACACAAATGAACTCTTGTTCACGGCTGTTGCCGAGGGGAAGGGCCTCATATGTGACACCGTCATGAACCTGCCCATGCGTATAGCTGCACGTCAGCGCTGAGCAGCGGGGCCACCGCCACAGGGTATACCGGGGTCACGCTAGATGAGGTAGGCATCGGCGGCCGTTGATTGGCCCAAGTCACTGGGAGCAGATTAGGTGGCTGAGCAGGTGGTGAAGGATAGGTGTATGCTAGCAGTGCTCCGAGGTAACGCGCGACACTGGTGGTGTGCTCCGCAGCTGAGTTCATGTGTGTGTGTGTGTGTGTGTGGACTACGGCGGTGTGGAGGTGGCTGGAAAGTCAAAGAAATGGTTTTGAGACGGGAAGAGGACTCCCGAGAGATAAAGCAAAGCGGTGAGTGGACATGCATCTTTTGTTTTGGTTGGTTGGCTGGCTTTAGAAAAACCACTTGACAAAATACACCGAGAAGCTGCCTGCCGGGTATATCACGATGAGTGTATGTGTTTATGTATGAGCGTCTTTGTCTATACCATGTTTAAAAGAGAAGCTACCCTCCTTTCATTCCACATAAATTCCTTAAGAAGCAGTAAAAATGTAAAAAAGACATGTTAGGTATACCACGGTGAGTGTATGTGTGTATGTATGTATTGTGCGTCTGTACTGTGTTTAAAAGAGAAGTTCCTATCATCCCCCGTAAATACCTTAAGAGGCAGTAAAATGTTCAAAAGGCCTGCTATGTATACCACAATAAGTGTGTGTGGATGTATGAGCGACTGCGTTTGTAGTGTGTTTGAAAGAGAAGCTGCCCTCCCATCATCCTATGTAAATTGCTTAAGAGGTAGTAAGACTAGTAGAAAAGGGGGCAAAGGTCCAGGCCGGGTCAGCCCATTAGTCTTGGTTCAGTCCAGAACCAGGACCAATGGGGGCATTGGACCCGGTTCGTGAGCCCAGGGGCCGGCCGGGCCACGTGGGCCATTGGTCCTGGTTCGTCTGAACCTTTTGGTCCCGGTTGGTGGGACGAACCGGGACCAATGGGCCTCGCTCCTGGCCCACCACCATTGGTCCCGGTTGGTGGCTTGAACCGGGACCAAAGGCTCCCCTTTAGTCCCGGTTCATGCCACCAACCGGGACCAATGAGGTGCCTATATATACCCCCTCGCGTAAGAGCAGAGCACACTGCTCTGTTTTTTCTGGCCGAGGGGGAGAGGGCTTGGTGGTGCTCTAGCTCACCTCCTATGCACACAAGGTGTTCGATGGAATGCCTGAGCCACACTACTTAAGCTTTCTCTTCTCCAAGCTCCATTTTCCTCAATATTTGTCTAGATTTAGCGGTCCGTCACGCCCCGTCCCCGTCTTCACCGCCGTCGATCACCCGCGCCGAGCTCATCGCCGGCACCACCGTGGTGAGCCTCTTGTTCTTATCTTCTTTCTGAAAGGAAAAAATATTCTTACTTGTATGTTTACATAGATACTTGTATTATTTTCTTACTTTTATTATTGCATCTTATATAATGCGATGGTTTTGGTATCCGCCCCCGTCGGCCCTCGTCCTGTCTATGATTCGGATGTGGTATATATATTATCTTTATAACTATTGGTTCATTTATTGTTTATGAAAATTATGCCGACCAATGTGACATAGATTTTATTTATGTAGGATGTATGTGAATCGGAAATTCCAACCGACCCTATTGTCGAGAGGTTAAATGTAGTTCAAGAAGAAAACAATTTGTTGAAGGAAAAAATAAAAAAATTGAGGAGGAGAAGATGATATTGGAGTTGCATATTGCAGATGTCATGGATGATCACAAGATCAAGATGGATGCAATGCTCTTGAAGATTTTTTTTGAGGAACCGGCAGGAGCACTGCCTTTTCATATAAGAAGGAGGATAAAGTTTATGTACAAGAGAGTTCCGGTTTTCTGAGAGAAACCGGACAAAAACCCCTAGGAACTAATCAACCGATACCGGCTGCCACCTGTGCTCGGCCAAAGGCCAAAGTCCTTTGCTTGATGTCATCGAAGGCAATAGCTCCTACCTCTAGGTGCGTGAGGCAAGTTCCATAGAAGATGAGTCGGTTTCACTCCTTCCAGATGTTCCAGATGGTGTAAAGGAAGCGGCCGCTCCGCCTTCTTCCGTCGTCCTTGGGCAAATTGGTGGTGAACGAATCCCACCAGTCCAAAATCCCCATCGAAGGGGGCAACATGGGCGTGGCCCCAGAATCCTCTCCCGTCCACACCTGGACGTGAGACCAAACTGCGGCGGCAAACGGGCAGTCCTTGCAAAGATGAGTGGCCGTCTCCGGTGCCCCAAGGCAAAGGGGGCAGCGAGGGTCATGAGGCCAGCCACGAACGGCTAGTATGTCGGTCGTGAGGATTTTTCCGTGGAGCACAAGCCAGGCGAAGAACTTGCATTTTGGCTCAGCGTGTGCCTCCCAAATCTTGGCTGGGGAAAACCTGGGATAGGATGCAGAGAACTGGACCGCGTAGGCCGAAGCAGCAGAGTATATGCCATTTGGGGTCCACCGCCAAGTGATGGAGTCCTCCTGGTCCGGGTTCAACTCAACCTGAGAGATAGCTGATGCGAGGGCAATGAACTCTTGTAGATGAGTAGGCGATGAAAGACGGGCCACCGATCTGATCCAGTTTTCCTCCTGGAGCTCCTTCATCACAGTTCTCCTCTTCCTGGTGGCAATTTTATACAGCTCTGGGAAGGCCCGGGACAGGGGGCCCCGTCCTGTCCAGTCGTCGTGCCAGAATAAGGATTTTCTCCCATTGCCCAAGGAGATGGTGGTAGAAGCCCTGAAGAGTGCCATATCCATCTCATCGCAGGGCACCGAAGAGCCCACCCATTGGCGGCCAGGATCAGTCCACATAAGCCAAGGCCAGCGCAGTCGGAGCGCCTGGCCAAATCTCTCGAGGTCAGTGATTCCCAGGCCCCCCATGGGCTTAGGCCGGCAGACAGTCTTCCAGTTGACCAAAGAATGTCCGCCAGACGTGTTTTCCGAGTCTTCCCCACACCAGATGAAGTTACGAGTGATCTTACTGAGCTTCTGGATTGCCCAAGTGGGAAGCGAGAGTGCAGTGAGGTGATGATTTGCGATGGCGCACAATACGGACTTTGCAAGGGAGACCCTGCCCGGTCGCGCCAGGTTCTTCCCCTTCCAGCCCAGCAACCGGCCCATTGCCTTGTCTAGAAGAGGTTGGAGGTCAACCCTTCTGAGCCGCCTGGTATATAGTGGGAGACCTAGGTATCGGCCCGGGAACGAGGCCAGCTTGGCCGGGAAGGCCGAGAGGATTGCCGGGAGATCGATGTCCTGGCAGCGAATGGGGAACACCTCGGTCTTGCTGACGTTTGTGACGAGGCCCGATGCATCCCCAAAACAGGCAAGGATCCTAGCGATGGTGTCGATCTCTCCTTTGACGGGGTTAGTGAAGATGCCTGCATCGTCTGCATAGAGAGAGAACACTGCAGGAGGCCGTCCGCGCCCTGATGGGCTTGAGGATCCCGGCCTGGGAAGCCGCCCGAAACATAAGTTGCAGAGGATCGATGGCCAGAAGGAAGAGCATAGGCGACACCGGGTCGCCCTGGCGAAGGCCTTTTCCATGTACGAATGGGGTTCCCGACTCCCCATTTAACAGCACCCTAGAGGAAGATGAAGCGAGGGTCATGCAGATCCAATCCCGCCAGCGCTGCCCAAATCCCAACTGTTGCATCACCTCTAGGAGGTAAGCGCAACTCACAGAGTCGAAAGCCTTGGAGATGTCGAGCTTGAGGAAAAGGCCTGGCGTTGAAGAGCGGTGCAATTCTTTGATCAAGTTTTGCACGTGTAGGAAATTATCGTGGATGCACCGTTTCTGCACAAAGGCACTCTGGCACTTGGAAACCAGCGACGGAAGCAGAGGGGCTAGTCGGTTAGCCAACAGCTTGGAGAAGATCTTGGAGATGCTGTGTATCAAACTGATTGGGCGGTAGTCGCCAATCGAGGATGCGCCGGATTTTTTCAAGATCAGAATAATGTTGGCAGAATTGATCAGGCCAGTGTAGTCGCCTCTCAGGTTCGCGAGCTGCATCACCACAGCCACGACATCCACTTTGATGATCTCCCAGCATGATTTGAAGAAGGCGCCGATGAAACCATCAGGGCCCGGGGCCTTGACCGAAGGTAAGGAGAATACCGCCTCCTTAATCTCCGCCTCGTCGAATGGAGCATCCAGAGCCGATAGGTCGTGGCGCTGCATCCCGATGCTCTCCCAGACAATGGACTTGGTGCACAGGGCAGGCGTGCCGATGTTAGCCTGGAACTGGTCCAGAAGGGCCCGTTCCTTGTCCTGTCTGATAATTGCCAGCCCCAAGGTGGTGGTGATTGTCTGGATGAAGTTCTTACGCCTTCGTCCGTTCGCTCGAGCATGGAAAAGCTTTGTGGTGGCATCCCCCAGTCGGATCCAGTTGAGCCGAGAACGCTGTCTCAGCTTGATTTTCTGAATGGCGAGGAGCCCCAGGTACGAGGCCTTAAGTTGTTTACGCAATTCCCTCTCCGAGTCCGAGAGCGGTCTTCCCTCCTCAGCAACATCCAGGCGCCAAATGATCTCCTTGGCAACTGCGATCTGGGAGCCAAGCATCCCGACCTTTTCCTTTTGCCACTTGCGAGGGCCTTCGTAGTCCGACAGAGCTTGATATGAATCTTGCGGATGGCATCTCGGGCCTGAACAGGTTTGTTCCATGCCAAGGCAACGGTGTCCTTGAAGCCCGGGAGACGAAGCCAGAATTCCTCGAATTTAAAGGAAGGCTTTCTCGAGTCGTCGACGCACCCCTGAAGATATAATGGAGCATGATCCGAGCAAGCTGTGGTGATAGCCTGAAGGTGCGCATTGGGAAAGAGTATGTCCCAATCGTCGGACTGGAACACGTGGTCAATCTTGGTAAGGACCGGGTTGGCCTGCGCATTTGACCAGGTGAAACGGCGCCCGCCTAGGTGAAGCTCCTTTAGCTGCAAGAAATCAAGAGCCCCACGGAACTTTCCCACCAGGCGGCGGTTGATGTTGGTGTTGCTCTTATCCGCCGCTTTAGTGATGAGGTTGAAATCCCCCAGAAGGAGCCACTCACTTCTGGCCATGGTCTTGAGAGTCCTCAGCTCCTCAATGAAGGCCAACTTGTCTTGCTCACCCTGTGGGCCATAGACGCCCGTGATTGTCCACGAAGCGCGCTCGTTGAGCATGGTGACGGTGACGGAGATGGAGCCCGGAGTCGCATCACTACAAGGAACTTGTTAATACATGACGGATTCATACCGTCACCGATGTGCTTAGAACCATCATGCAAGAGCACCCGTGACGGATTTGAAATCTGTCATGTATATCGCGTCATAATTTAACAACCATGCACTCCATGACGGGTTTCCAAATCCGTCACGGATCCATGACGGATTTGGACTGTCACATGTGGGTATTTAACAGACACACTCATAACGACGTTAGGAGGCATTCCACATTATCATCTGACGTGGCAGCTTCCGTGAATCTAAGGTGGCAGCCCATTTGATCATCGGCCCAGTTAAAATTCTAGCCCACTACGTTTGACTATCAACCCGGTTAAGATTTCAGCCCAATTAATTCCAATACGGCCCATATCAACCCAATTAAGATTTCAGCCCAATTAATTCCAATACGACCCAAATAGCAACGTCCATTCAATTCGCCCAGCTAGCACATCCCATTACACATAATACAAATTTTCACATCCAATTATTTTCCATCAACAGGACACATAATTTTGCCAAGCCCACAATTTTCTATTAAATTGTTTCATTCAATTACAACAACCATCACTGGTACAACACTAAAGCCACATTGCCAACATTTACAAAAGAAATCCAAAACATCATACATTACACAGATAATAATCACTACCAGATTACAAATGAACACTTCAAATGCAGCACCATGGGTTGCAAGAGATTTGTCCTTGAGATGGAGGAGGTAGAAGTCGATGATGTCATTCACACTCTGGTACAGGCAGCAAATGATCCTGCACAGCTGTTAAAATACTACACCAATCAGTATCTAGCTGATACAGAATAAGGAAATAAGAAATGATAATTATATGCACAGTACATATTGTGGAGGAAAGGAAACTATTGTGCCTCTAAAAGAATGTGCATCACACTTCTCAATTAAACAATTGTCAGACGGCCTATTTTTGTATTCTAAAACAAATGAAGAAACTGAGATTACAATTGTCAGAAGGCCTATTTACTCAAACATATATAATTCTAATGCAATATGTATTTTTCCTATTTGATGTTATTGTATATAAATGCAAGATCACACTGTACAATATAAGTAGTTTTTTTTCAAATTCACAAACCTTATAGAAGGCACATTCACAAAATATGACTACACTTGACTCTCAGCAAAATCAATTCATTAGTATTTACTACTCCTAACAAACATTCATAATTCCAGCATTTAGAGGCAATGTAAATGAAGTAGATTACTAAGAACAGAGGGGCAATACGGATACACTCAATATAGATGTCTATCTAAAGATACCGTAAGAACTATAGGAGTAAACACTTTACTATGGCAAATCACAACTCAAGTATAGCGTAGTAATTTCGGTTCTTATACAACTCTGTAATTCTAGCTACAAGCCATCGAGAAGTACAAAAGCCAATAACTTGCAAATCACCACAGTACCATGCCCAAATTCCAAGTAACATGCTAGGACAATTGTTCAGTAGCATAAGCACGAGTATAACCCCACTGAACCTAAATAAACAGAAACAGTTTTAAACATTAGCATACCATGAACAGGAGTAATCAACAATAGCATAGAATGTGATGGGATAGCAGCCTATGAGCTAAATCAAGCTAAAATATGCATCCTATTACATTCTGCCTAGCAAACGGCAAGAACAGGATAAACCATGGCCAGATGACCACCACATGCTTAAATCCTAAGCCATGGCACCATGGCCGGCACATACACAGGCACGGCTCGGTGGCCGTGTCACCCAGAGCACGAGAGAGGGAGAGCAGGACGGAAGACCAGGGTCTTACCGGAGCTAGAGACGAAGAAGTGGCCCGTCGCCCTGGTTGCGTTCACCATACCTAGCAGTGTCGGTGTTGTCCTCCTTGAGGAGACCCGTGCCATCGATGGGGAAGACGGGCGTGAGATGAGAGCGCTAACCGTGGCTGGCTGATGTCCGCCTGGAACCAGCCCCCGACGCGTCATCGGGAGGAGACTGAACCATGAGGAACCACCGCCACCAATCCGACAGCGAGATTGCTGGTTCTGGCAGTGGACGGGACGGCTGGATGGAGTAGAGGTGGTGTGGTGGTTGGAGTCGGAGAGGAGGTAGCAGGCGATGTTGCTATCCGCGGTGGATCCGGCAGCTAGACGCCAGATCCAGCCGCACATGGAACGCTCGGACGGTGTGGGGCGGCCTGGACGTCGCGCCGGTGGTGCTTGACACGATGCGGACTCCGAGCTCCTCGACTGGGCAGGGAAGTCGAAGATTGGAGAACGAGATGGGAGGAAGGAGGCACGGGAGGAGGGATCTGGGCGGAAGAGAAGCCGGCGGCTGCGGGGGTAGGGGAGAGAAGAGAGAGGTAGGGAATTAGGGATTGTGTGCCATCCGTTGGATCTCAGAAAATCGAACAGTTGAGGAGCACGATCAGCGAGCGGGCTGATATGGCCAATCAGAATGCATGGTTTGCCTCACGCAGGATCGCTCCCTGGCTGAGAGCCATAATGGGCTTTCGCTATTTTTAGATAATTTATATTAACGAAAATGATGCAAACTACCTGATGATCTGATTTTAAATTTAATCATATGGCTCGGGAGCAACGTATTATGATGACTAGTTTTTGCAACTGAGTCATTGTTGCAATCTTCCCCACTGCAACAACTTGTGTGTTGCCGAATCTGGATCACGATCCCCTCGAGAGCAATTGCATGCCTTGCTTCTCTCGAGCTCCTTGTCAAGCTGACACCTCCTCTCGCAGCTCTGACCACTAACATCGACGCTCGCCACCGGCAAGCACAAGAAGTCGCCTCCGGTGCTCCTCCCTAGCTCCTCGGCGAGTCAACGCCTCCCTACGCTACTTCAATCGCCGCCACCGGCAAGCACAAGAAGTCGCCTCCGGTGTTCCTCCCTAGCTCCTCGGCGAGTCAACGCCTCCCTGCGCTACTTCAATCGCCGCCAACGGCAAGCACGCCGACATGCATGCCGCCAGTGAGCATGCCGACGTGCAGGCCGCATTCTACACAATGTGCAGAGAAAGAGAGGGAGAGAGAGAGAGACGGAAATGAAGATGAGATAGGAGAATGGTTAGAGGATTAAATTTAGAAAGAAAAAGAAACACAAAATGCCAATTTTGACATGGCACATATGACAGTGTATGTTCAGTGTAAAAAATGTTTCAGGGTCAATTGATGAAGCAACCGTCACTTTTGCATTCAAACTCGGCATGCTCCCTCTCGAAATCATGATTCTTCCTCGGAGATCTTCCGGTTTCCAAATAGTGTACGTCGCAAGTTTTGTGAAACGCTCTCAATTTTTTACCATGGTGCCTAGGAATCATGTAATGACACCATGTCAGGTTTCTTGTTTTCAGACTTTGTTTGCATTTTCTAGAATAAAAATAACCAATAAGCTTTGTGTTTGGGCTCGATCCTTGGCACCCTAATGTATGTGATTCCTCTTCTTTTCTTGGATAAGACCTGAACATAGACTTGTTGGACAAAATTAGGATTTGTTTTTAACCCATTTTTACCATTTTTGTATGCACATGTTGTTCAAATTTGAATTGTATTCGTTAAATAACAAGAAATGCACTCAATGGCTAAAATATAGCGAACAACCCCCTAAAATGATAAACTTTGACATGCAACATGTGATGGTGTCTCTTGAATGTAGAAAAACTTTCAAGGTCCAACGATGAATCATTGCATTCAAACCCGACCCATTCCCTCTCGAAACCATGTTTCGCGGGAGATGTCCCGGTTTCCAGGAAGTGTATGTGACAACTTTTGCATTCAAAACAAGAAATGTACGGAAAATTGCAATTGCGATAAAACTTAACGGAAGTATTAGTGCATTTGAAACAAATGTTCAACATGTTTTTAGAAAACCATTTCACGTGTATTAAAAAATTGTAAACGTGTTTTTTAGTTCATCATGAATTCAAAAAATAGACAACGTCCCTTTAAAAAATGTCAATGTGTATTTTTTAAAAATGTTTAGTGTGTTTTTAGAAAATGGTGAATGTTTTAGTAAAAATATATTATGATACTATGTACTATTAATCTTACATTTCTATAGACTAAAACATGTGTAACATTTTTAATACATTTCAAAACATTATTACTATTACACAATAATTTTTAATACTGGTTGAAACATATACAAAAATTGTGTGCTTTTGGCCAAGAATGAAGATACAGAATTTGCAAATAATTTGTAATGCACGTTGAACTGTTTAAGTCCATGTAAATTTTATAAAAAGTTCATGTTTACCTCTGCAAGGTACAAAAGAATGAAAATAGAATAGACATTTGAAATACATAATAGTTGTATGTTAATTATTACTGTAACTTTTACTTGCAAAACAATAATAACAGTAAATGTTTTATATGGAAAAAATTAAAAAATATAACTTGGACAAAATAAAAAGAAAACGAGTAGAAAACTGCATGGGTTGGCGCACAGGACAGGCCCAATTATATAATTACTATTTTTAGCATCTAATTGTTGTCGAGTGGCTAGCTCGTTCCATCGATTAAAGCTAGAAAACGAGTAAAAAACTACTTGGAGCTAGAGATTTCTCAAGAAAAAAAAACTGCTTGGTTGGTACAGCCAAGCATCACAACGTATTTAGGGATGGCACCCGCAGGGTATGGGTACGGGTGGAGCTACCCCATACCCTTACCCATCCACCGTGAACTTACCCATCACCCATACCCATACCCGCCAAGGGTACAATTTTTTCCCATACCCATCACCCGACAGGGTATATGGGTACCCGCGGGTAAAAATACCTGCATTTAAAACACATCAATTGAGTAGAAAATAGTTGTAAAAAGCAATATATAATCATAAATTATTAATAGCAACAAAGTTTAAACAACAATGTACAATAACATATTGTAACAACAACACATTCTCATAAACAAAAATACTTGCCTATAAAGTGACACATAAAAATGTTAAAAAAACAACACATAGGCATACACTTTAAGTTCACAAAATCAAGATAAATCATAGAGATAATTTGACTACACATTAGAGTTTTTACCTAGCATGATTAGGAGGGGAAAATTAATACATTAGGATATTAACGGAAACCCATTTATCAACATTTTAGATGGGTACATGGGTACCCGGGCATGGGTTATATGATCCCATACCCGTACCCTTTCTACCCGACGGGTATGATATTTTCCCATTTAAGTACCCATGGGTAAATATTTATCCCATACCTTTACCCTAATAGGGTTTTTACCCGCAGGGTATGTGGGTAATGGGTACCCATTGCCATCCCTAAACGTATTGTCTATATAAAATTCTTGCTCATAGTTACACAAATAGCGTTTTGTGGCTGGAGGTCTCAGGTTCGAAACCCCCTTGAGCGCAATTGATATTTTGCTGTTATTTCTCTCGTGTCATACTGACATGTGGAACCCGCACTTTCCAGTAAAAGCTGACGTGGCATCGGTATTTTTGTTGCTATTTCTCTTGTGTCATACGGACATGTGGGACCTGCACTTTCCAGCAAAGCTGACGTGGCATCGGTCTCGGCTCATCTCTCGCTCTGCCACACTTACATGTGGGTCCCATACTATGGCAAGCTCGCATGGCACCTGTGTAGTGCAGGACGTAGCAAGGACTAACATGTGGGCCAAAAGAAGAAAAACGTATGGCACATCAGCATGAGTCATACATGACGGACTGGATGGTGTATAAAGAAAAAAAAGGCCTAGCTGCTTGTTTCATGACGGATTTCATGACGGTTTCTTCCTAGAGGGCTACTGTTTTGGGGCCTATTTTTATTTTGCTGATCAATGACGTTTTCCGTGACGAAACAGAGAAACCATCATCGATGGCACCCTATCTGTGACGAATTCTGAGAACGTCATCCAAAATCTGTCATGGATTAACATGTTTCTTGTAGTGCATGGAAGTCGGATAGGGTGAAGAAGCGGTCCGACGTGGCCAGAATCAAGCCCCCACGGTGCCGTCGGCCGGGAGGATATAGAAGTTTGCAACGAAACACTAGAAAGATTAGAAAATATGCCATTCATACCGAGGCTTGGTATCATTATGCCGTTGGATCAATTGTTACCTTGGTTGTGATTATGATCGCATTTGTTTTCGCATTGAAATGTTTTACATAGTTTCAATGTATGGTTTAATTAATTAGATGCTCTGGAGAGCTATATGTTGTTAGATGAGAACTATGTATGTACTTTGGTTTTAATGTGATGATGAACTTCTATTAATTTGGACACTTAATTATATATAATGCACGCAGATGAACCGGCAATGGATGTACGGTGACAGACACACCTCCGAGTACATTAAGGGCGTGCATGAGTTTCTCGATGCGGCTGAGGCAAACAAGCAGAATGGTTTTATGTGTTGTCCATGCACTGAATGTGGGAATACGAGGTCTTATTCTAACCGGAAAATCCTTCACTCCCACCTGCTTTACAAGGGTTTCATGCCACACTATAATATTTGGACGAGGCACGGAGAAATAGGGGTTATGATGGAAGACCGCGAAGAAGAAGAGTACGATGACAACTATGTGCCCCCTGAATACGGTGATGCTGCAACGGGGGGAGCTGGTGAAGATCAACAGGAACCAGTCGATGTGCCCAATGATGCTGCAACGGGTGAAGCTGCTGAAGATCAAGAGGAACCAGACAATGTGCTTGATGATGATGATCTCCGCCGGGTCATTGTCGATGCAAGGACGCAATGCGAAAGTCAAAAGGAGAAGCTGAAGTTCGATCGCATGTTAGAGGATCACAAAAAAGGGTTGTACCCCAATTGCGAAAATGGCAACACAAAGCTCGGTACCGTACTGAAATTGCTGCAGTGGAAGGTAGAGAATGCTGTGCCTGACAAAGGATTTGAGAAGCTACTGAAAATATTGAAGAAGAAGCTTCCAAAGGATAACGAATTGTCCGACAGTACATACGCATCAAAGAAGGTTGTGCGCCCTCTAGGATTGGAGGTGGAGAAGATACATGCATGCCCTAATGACTGCATTCTCTACCGCGGTGCATACAAGGATCTGAACGCATGCCCGGTATGCGTTGCATTGCGGTATAAGATCAGACGAGATGACCCTGGTGATGTTGACGGCGAGCCCCCCAGGAAGAGGGTTCCTGCGAAGGTGATGTGGTATGCTCCTATAATACCACGGTTGAAAAGTCTGTTCAGAAATGAAGAGCATGCCAAGTTGATGCGATGGCACAGTGAGGACCGTAAGAAATACGGGAAGTTGAGAGCACCCACTGACGGGTCGCAGTGGAGAAAAATCGAGAGAAAGTACTAGGATGAGTTTGCAAAGGACCGAAGGAACGTATGGTTTGCTTTAAGCACGGATGACATTAATCCTTTCGGGGAGCAGAGCAGCAATCACAGCACCTGACCCGTGACTCTATGTATGTATAACCTTCCTCCTTGGAAGTTCATTATGATGCCAGTTCTCATCCAAGGCCCTAAGCAACCCGGCAACGACATTGATGTGTATCTAAGGCCATTAGTTGAAGAATTTTTACAGCTGTGGAATGGAAACGGTGTACGTACGTGGGATGAGCACAGACAGGAGGAATTTAACCTAAAGGCGTTGATGTTCGTGACCATCAACGATTGGCCCGCTCTCAGTAACCTTTCAGGATAGACAAACAAAGGATACCACGCATGCACGCACTGTTTAGATGACACTGAATGTATATACCTGGACAAATGCAGGAAGAATGTGTACCTGGGCCATCGTCGATTTCTTCTGACCAACCATCAATGTCGAAAGAAAAGCAAGCATTTCAAAGGCGAGGCAGATCACCGGAAGAAGCCCGCCATGCGTACCGGTGATCACGTACTTGCTATATTTTGGGACCTACCCTACTGGAAAGACCTAGAGGTCCGCTCTTCAATCGACATGATGCACGTGACGAAGAACCTTTGCGTGAACCTACTAGGCTTCTTGGGCGTGTATGGGAAGACAAAAGATACACCTGAGGCACGGGAGGCCCCGCAACATTTGCACGAAAAAGACGGCATGCCTCCGAAGCAGTATAAAGGTCCTGCCAGCTACGCTCTTACGAAAAAAGAGAAATAAATCTTCTTTGAATGCCTGCTCAATATGAAAGTCACGACTGGCTTCTCGTCGAATATAAAAGGAATAATAAATATGCCAGAGAAAAAGTTTCAGAACCTAAATTCTCATGACTGCCGCGTGATTATGACGCAACTGCTTCCGGTTGCATTGAGGGGGCTTCTACCGGAAAACGTCCGATTAGCCATTGTGAAGCTATGTGCATTCCTCAATGCAATCTCTCAGAAGGTGATCGATCCAGAATCGTACCAAGGCTAAGGAGTGATGTGGCGCAATGTCTTGTCAGTTTCGAGCTGGTGTTCCCACCATCCTTCTTCAATATCATGATGCACGTCCTAGTTCATCTAGTCGACGAGATTGTCATTCTGGGGCCCGTATTTCTACACAATATGTTCCTCTTTGAGAGGTTCATGGGAGTCCTAAAGAAATATGTCCGCAACCGCGCTAGGCCAGAAGGAAGCATCTCCATGGGCCATCAAACAGAGGATGTTATCAGGTTTTGTGTTGACTTCATTCCTGGCCTTAAGAAGATAGGTCTCCCTAAATCACGGTATGAGGGGAGACTGACTGGAAAAGGCACTCTTGAAAGTGACTCAATAATATGCAGGGACGGATATTCTTGGTCTCAAGCACACTACACAGTTCTACAGAACTCTACCTTGGTGACCCCGTATGTCGATGAACACAAGAACAGTCTCCGCTCCAAACACCCGGAGCAGTGCGACGACTGGATTACATGTGAACACATCAGGACTTTCAGCAGTTGGTTGGAAATACGTCTCAGAGGTGACAACACTGTTTGTGATGAGCTGTACTTGTTGGTTGGAAACACATCTCAGAGAGATTATATTTGTAAGAGATAATTATTGTATATATGTAGCCGGTAGTGTCGGATAGATATACGAGAACTTGTTGTTCGACCAATCTCTCGGAGAAGGAGAGGTGGTCGATATCACTTCTCTCTGTATGCATATATGTTCATGACGATCTTCTGTTTCCTTCGTTTGCTTACTAGCTAGCTAGCGTGTCTAGTCCTCTCTATACGTATGTATAGTACGTAGCGTCGACCAAGCACGGACATAAGAGAGGACACTTCTCTCTATTAATTATAGTTAGTAACACAATATATGAAACACCTAAATTAACCCTCCAAAACCCCAGCCCCCCCTTTCAAAAAAAAACCCCAGCCACAGAAATGCTGACGCGTGGATGCCTATTGGTCCCGGTTGGTGCCACCAACCGGGAACAAAGGCCCTCCTGCCTGGACACACATGCACAAAGTAGCACCAACCGGGACCAAAGGCCCTCCTGCCTGGACACACATGCACAAAGTATCGGAAAGGCCCTCCTACCTTTTTTAAATATAAGACCTTCTAGAAATTTTGTGGAGTGTCGGAAAGGCCCCCCCCCCCCTTTAGAAATTTTTTAAAAGGGACATACATGCACATAGATACACAATCAAGGGAGTATTAATCAATGAAATAGAGTACAATTGTGCACATACATGCGAAAAGTATCAGAAAGACCGGGACATGACAGGTGTCCAGGAAACTTTGCAGAAAAAACTTCACACAAAAAATATTACAAATAAGTCTACTGAAGTCCATGGAAACAACGAAATCTGAAATTACTGCCAACCACCAGTTCCGCCAAGATGCACCCCAAGGAAAGAGGCGGAGCACCAGCAAACCGAAGTCCAGGCCAGTGACATAGCCTCGTAGACATTGTGAGCCAAAGACCAGAGCAGCAGAACAGATGCTTGACGATGTGGCGTGTCGACCGATGATGTTCTCCACGCCAACCTAGATCCAGACCTGACGCATTCCGCCGCCGTTGCTGGGGAAGAACGCCAAATCTACAGCCATCATGCCACCAACCATGTACCAACATCAATATGTCCCACTTGTCGGCATCGCAATAAGAGATGACAACCGCCAAACGCCAGAAACATAAGACCTACCAGTCCAAACGAACAACAAGCAGGTGAGATCATTGGCTCAGCGGCGTCGCCGGAACAAACGTCGCTGCGGTGAGGAAGTGGCCAATGCCACCTTATTCAACACGACACTAATCTCACCAAACTGTCATTACTACACGAAGATGATGTCCTAAATCAATGAAACAACAAGGAGAGAAATGGGAGCCCACCCCCCTCCACCAGCCGCCGGAGCAGCGGGCGGAGAGGGGTGGAGATCAGCGTCTCGCTGGCGTCAAGTATGACAGGTACCGTCAGCCCGTATGGTGCGAGGCTAATGGGCTCCTATACAGTGATTCAGTTACAACTGTAAAATAATTTTTTTGTGGAAAAGAAAACGTCATGAAAAGATCATTCTAGATATGCAGGATTCTTAATCTGCAAGCGCTGCTATGTTAGTAGTATGCGAAGTTGCGAACCACTAATTTGGTCGACAAGGCCAACCATACATCCATTCGGAATGAATCATATATAGTGCCCCATTCGGAATGAACCATATATCCATCACGTTTTTAAAATCCCTGCTATCCATGACCACGTGTGGAAGAACTTACTGTGGGATGGATTATCCAACAATACTCGGCGTCCCAACAACTCTAAGAGCAATGCTCCCTCCGTTCCTAAATATAAATCCTTTTGAAGATTTCAAATACGGACTACATACGAAGCAAAATGAGTGAATGTACATTTTAAAATATGTCTATATACATCTATATATAGTCTTTATTGAAATCTCTAAAAAGACTTATATTCGGGAACGGAGGGAGTACATCAGTGCAGAGGGCCGAATCATCAAAGGTCGAATCGCAGTGTCTCGGGAATAGAAGAACGACGATGAAGATGACTTTATGCCTGGTAAAAGAGCGCAAGTCAGACGCAAGGGTAAGAGTATTGGATCATCAAAAGTTGTCACTGATGAGTATGATTCGACTGAGAAGTATATGCCAGGATCACTGGTGCAAGTCACATCGGACGCAATCGTGATGACCTTATGAGTAATTGTTAAATCATTAGGCATATAAACACAAATAATTCAAGGTTTCTTTTGGTGCTTTTGGAACTTCAAAAGGGTACGTTTTATTCTAAAGGAGGGTATGCATCACTATCTTGGCATTCTGATGGCTTTTGTAAGTTTCCCATGGGAGATTAAGGGACAATTGATTGTTCACATAGAGAAGTTTTTTTTTTTGAAAAAGGAGGCTTAGCTCCAGCCTCTGCATTATCCCAATGTATCATTTTCTTTGAAAAAACACAGCGGCGAATTTATGGTGTTTGGTACATTTGTATTGTCAATATTATTGTCTTATGCATAATGCATTTGTTTGTCTAATCAACATTATCCATATGATGGCAAGCAAAGCAAAAAAATTAAGGTGATCATCAAATAGTTTGAAACATCTAATACTCCTGTTTTAAAACTACATTAGTTGAAAAGGATGCGTTTAACCTTGATCAACATAATCAGAAAAATACAAGAACATAACATAAAAAAGGAAATACACATGAAACGACTAACATTAAATTACAATCCAAAAGATGCCACCCAGTAGAAATAACCATTGAGTTGAATTACTAACACTAAATGTCTCAAGTGGACCTAGGCCTAATTTCCACATGATATGTTGCCAAGATCTCATATCTCCAAGTATCTCTACTCCTAAGGGAGCAGTTGGTAGTCTCGCTTCTAGGTTTTTTTAGTCCCACCTCCCACGGTTTTTTTTCGTCCTAAAAAAATCTACGAAATTTCGTAGGTTAACCAGGGACAACTCCCACCTCCCAGGTTTTTTTTCGTCCCACCTCCCATGGTTTTTTTGTACCTCGTCCCACCTCACACTAAGCCGCCACGAACCGCAAAAACCGCCTACCTTAGCCAAATCAACAAATCTCTCTCATTAATGCAATTTTCTTTAGGAAACAAATAATAGATTCTTTCCTACCTTAGCCAAATCAACTGATCTCTTCTATTAATGCAATTTGCTTTAGCAAACAAATAATAGATTCTTTCCTACCTTAGCCAAATCAACGGATCTTTCTCATTAATGCAATTTGCTTTAGCAAACAAATAATAGATTCTTTCCTACCTTAGCCAAATCTACGAAATCTCTCTCATTAATGCAATTTGCTTTAGGAAACAAATAATAGATTTTCAGAAAACAAATAATCTCTAATCTCTAATAATTTTTACTCCTAATGAAGCAGTTGGTAGTCTCCTCCCACCTTCGCTGGTTTTTTTTCGTAGATTTTTTTCGTCCCCTCCCCTCACTTCATCGGTTTATTTTCGCGTCACCCTCTCACACAACGAGAGAAATCTAAACAGATCAGAACTTTCCATACTGGCGCAAGTTATTTAGTAATGTAGAATCAATCACGAACAATCTCTAAAGATCAAATCTAAATTAATTAACCTTACCTTAGATCACTCAATTACATTAATTAGAAAACAAATAATTGATTTTCAAAAAATCGCTCAATCACGTAAACCTTACCTTAACTCACGGATGGTAATCAATCTCCAAACAAAGGAAACAATACATCGAGGGCGCAGTAAATAAACTCCCTTTCTTATGACATGTATATGACCTTTTCTTCCCTCTACGTTGTCGAGCGTTCTTGATTCTCGAGGCCGATGCTTGGGCTGCGTCACTGGGTCGCGACGGTGCTGGAGGACGAGGACGGCAAGGCCGGGTGCCGCGGCACCGCGTTGGCCGCGGCCGGTGAAGGGGGCAAAGAAGGGCGGCTTCCCTGGCCCTGGCCATGGCCGTGACCCTGGGAGTTGGTGCGGTGGAAGTGGCACTTGAAGGACACGGCGTGGGTGGCCGACGCGCAGACGCGCTTGGAAGCGGGCCCGTGGCCCGTGCCGGACGGCGCCGACGCCGACCCGGGCCACCTCCTCCGCGTATTCTTGGAGCTGTGGCTGGCCGATTTACATGAAATTAATTCTCTCAGTTGTGGTGGCAAATATAATACACATAATCCATATTATTATGTACTAGCGTGTGTGTGTGAAATAGATGGATTATGGTCCCGTATCCAATAAGATGGATATGTGTGTGTGTTAGAGAGAGAGAGAGAGGGGGAGAGGGGGAGAGAGTGAGGAAGAGGGAGGCAGAGAGTGTGTGTGAGGAATTGATGGTAGAAAATGTTGCCAATGTCACTTGATATATATGAGAATACTAATATTGAACTTTTAAGGTTAATGTGGCCCCGTTGCAACGCACGGGTGTTCTTCTAGTCACCAGTAAATGCTTCCTGTAGAAAGCGAGTCCATCCTTCTCGCCCTGCCCGGCTCTCCCAGTGGCTTCCCTCGCCTCCGTCGGCCCTTGCGGGGGCGGGAGGTTGGGAGAATCCTGGATCCATGTTTGGCATGTACAAGGCCAGGATGGCTCATCGCATCGATTGTTGATGGCACACTTCTTCTATGAGGGCCAGGATGGCTCATCGCGTTGGGTGTTGACGGCATACTTCTTCTGCGAGGGCCAGGATAGCTCATAGCGTCGAGTGTTGACGGCACACTTCTTCTGTAAGGAGCGGGATGTGGTGCATGAAACAAGGGTCACCCGGCCCCTGCTCTCTTTCTGGCTTTCTGGTAGGAGGCTTAGGCGGCAGCACTAACGAGGGGCTTTTTGCAGCAGTGGTCCAACGCTTCGGCTTAGTGTTGTGGCAATGGTAAGTTACTCGGTAAGAACCAGGCGGTTGGTGTTGTGGGCTAGAGGAAGAGGCAGGATGATTTGGCCACCTCTTTGGAAGCAGTTTGGCTTTGCTCCCAGATCCGATGCTCAAGAACCTAAGGGAGCAAGTTCGAGAGGGAATATATTTTCAGTTGGTGTTGCGGCTCACTAACACCTCTAGGCAAGGGGTTCAGCTCCAAAGTTTAGTTCAGCCAGCGGTGCTCTCCTCCACCGATGAAGGAGGTCTTGGGGGCCTGGTGGATATGGGGCCCTCCGAGGACCTTTTTGTCTACTATTTTCTGAGGGGCTTCTATGCTGTCAGAATGCGATAGTGTCATCATATGCGGAGTATTTCCTTGCTCATGTGAACATATGCCTGCCGGCGCACATCTTAAAAAGATAGATCTCAAAGCTTCATCCTCTTTCCACACACACCAATTCACTCTGCGAAAAACAAAAAGAGATGTGTCAAATGTAATACTTTTAATGTGACCATATGTCAGGTCAGAATTACCCTAAAAACAATTTTGAAAAGAAAAAAAGAGCGAGGCATGTACATTAATTAATTAGGCAACACCAACACAATATCTAAGGTCAGTCCAAGATGCTCGAGTTAAAATTGTTGAAACAGCTATATGTGTCAAGGCCTCAAGGGTGCGTTTTTCACTTCTGACATCTTTCGTTCAGACACTTGTCAGTGCACAGCTCTAGTTTGAAATTATGCTTCATCTGTTATGTGCATATTTCAATGAACTTGGCTCATACCAATTCCGAGTTCAGAAACAAACTACACGTACATCTTCTATGTGCATATTTCCAAATCCCCAACTCACTTGCTTCTCTCTCTCTCTCTCTCTCTCTCTCTCTCTCTCTCTCTGCAACAGAAAATAGAGATGTCTGTTAAATATAATACTTTTATGTGAGCATATGCCAGCCTAGAATTACCATTAAAACATTTTCTAAAAGAAAAGGCCATATCTGATTTGTGGTTTAAACTGTCAACATTTACCATTTCCTAGTAATTCAAATGTGTTACTGACATTAATTAATTGGGCAACACCAACACAAGATGCTCTGAATTAAAATTGTTGAAACAGCTACATATCTGTCAAGGATACGTTTTTTTAAATTTACTTTTGACATCTTTCATTCAGACACTACCAGTGTTCAGCTCATAGCAATTCTGAGTTCAGAAACAAACTACTGAAGTTCAACACGTACCCTGCCATGAATCTCCATTCAACATGTAGAGGTGAAGCTAATGACAACACTACCAGGAAAAAAGAATAAAAAACAGCAGTGAAACATGCAAAAGAGTGTCATCATGATGTGCAAGAAGTTGGGTCCTAATATAATATGACAAGGGGGCAGAGTAATTAGGTAGTGACAATTGATTACAGTCATGATTGCGGATGAGCATCAATATCAGACTTCTACTGTTCAACATGGGGAGGTGGCCAAATATCTTGATTTTTTTAGCAAGTAATGAAGCAAACTGGATGTGATAAACATGCATTGGAATTTTTATCATTTAAAAACCTAAGCATAATTACATTAGTATGCAAATGAAAGCATGAAACGGTGCTTAGTGGTGGTAGTAATACCGGGTGATCCTGTAAATGCTGTCGGTGCGCACTGAACTCACTGGCAAAGAGCTGGGAATTAACAGAACTCTTTTCACCCTTTGGATAGAACTGGACCTTGTCATTGCCTATGTCAACACGAAGCATCCACTGGCCCATGTACTCTAGTCCATCGTCCAACTCCCTGAGATCATCTAAGACTAGGTAGACGACGCCTTCTTCATGGATGCTCAGAACAGGGAACGACGGAGGAAGATTTCTTATACCAGCAGGCTTGTAGGCCTCGTTTGCCCAGATGTTTTCAACATTGTACTTGCGGCTTTCCTTCCACCCTGAGAGGTCATGCGAGAGAGTCCAGATGGTCAGTTCCAATCCTTTTTCCGGCTGGTGTTCATCACATTCATCCAGGGCGACGAACTTGATTTCGCCACCAACACAGGCCATGGAACGGAACTCCTCGGCACAGGCGTATGTAAACTTGTTGCTGTCGGCATCATAGGTTGGACAATCTTTGGGCAACTGAATAAAGCTGAACTTGCAGTTTTGCTTCAGATCACAGAGCACCATGCCTTTGAGCAGATCCACCCAGCAGAGGACAGAGCCCCAACAAGAGAAGCACAAGTCAGGGGAGAAGTGGCTGGTGGTGCTGGATGGAAGGGGCAGGCGACTGGGATGCAAGTCCCATTTTTGGACGGACGACTTCCACAGCCAGAGCGCAGCTTGGTAGCCTTCTGGCCAGACCCTGACGAGCTCGGCAAGAAAGTAGTCGTTCCCGGCGGCGGCGGCTTCGCACATGACGACGGCCGACTCGCACCCGATGGCTCTATGTGAGTGGTCGGAGGGGAGTTCGGGGATCCCAGAGATGGAGTCGTTCCTGGCGTCGTAGATGAGGTAGCCTCCCGGCAAACGGTTGCCAGGGCGGTACCCTCCGGCGTACATGGCGACCAGGTTCTTGTCCGTGCTGGAGATAGTGGCCAAGGTGAGGCTGTGGAACTGCATCGGGAGCCCGACGGATGCCGGCGGCCGCAGTATGTGGAGGAAGGAGAGCGCCGGCGGATCGGCGACGACTGCGTGCGCCTTGAAGGTCCGCAGGTAATCGGTGACTGCGTCACTGATCTCTTGGCGACTTGGTGGATCATCTCGCCCTTCCCACGGGCAGCGGATTGACGACACTCTGCCGGATAACGCCTCGTCGTCGGAGAAGTAAATCTCGCGGTGGAGCAGAGCCATGGAACGGGCCATGGCGGCTAGCTAGCTGAGGTAGGGATGAGGGTTTGGTGGAGGGTGGATGGAGAAGGGATTTGGGGATCGATGGTGGCGGCACCGCTAGGGTTAGGGCTGGGTGGAGGAAGCAGGCAGCGATTTGGGGATCGATCGACGAAGGAGAAGGTGGTTTTGCCTGGTAGATCTAAAATAGCAGGGAAACTGGCGTGAAGGGAACGAGGTGACTCGCTCGGACCATCGGATCGACCAGCAGACGGTGGATATGTTAGGGCAACTCCAACGCGCGACCTTAAATGGTCCGGCCACATCCGTTTGAGGATAAACAGACAAAACAAGCGAACACGCGGGAGCAAACGGATGAATGTTCGTTTTTAGTATGCTTTTAACCCATTTCTGGCCCAACTTTGGGCCGCGTTTATGGCCAACCGGAAGCGCGGATGGGCGGGGCGCGTGCCCTTCTCCTCCCCCACGCCCGCCTGTCGTTGGCACAAACGCCTCTTTTCTCTTCTCCTGCCCTCCCTTCCCCTGCCATCGCCGTCGCCACCCCCCATTCCCTGCCGAGTCGCCTTCCACCAATGCCGTCGAAACCACGACCACGCCATGCCATAGCAGTCCCACACCCGCGTTCCTAAAAACTTTTTTCCGGCATTCGTGGTTCCTTGTTGCCGACGGAACAGGAGTTACGGTGCCGGCATCGCCCATGGACCGCAACAACTTCCGGCGGGTCGTGCTTTGCCGCAGGGCGCCCATCACCACCACCGACCCCAAACCTTGCTTTGGTGCCTGTGAGGGGAGCACGATGTGCACTTTCTGGCGCGTCTCCATGACGACCGCAACGGATAGCGGGGAGGAGTATTTCTTTCACAATTTCATTTGCGAATCGGATGATTCGTCCTCGAATGATGAGGAGCTAGTGGTGGCTGCATTGGTCGTCCATAACCACATTAGTAGGAAGCGGCCTCGGTTCAGGGGATCAATCCCCGGCCATGCTCCGGCCTTGAACCGTCATAGGGAAGGCCACACCCTTCTATATGCTGATTACTTTGAGAATGCCGCACTCTTCAAATCACATCAATTTCATAGCCGATTCCGAATAAGGAGACATGTGTTGAATAGTATTCAGGAGGGCTTGGTAGGACATGCCCCATACTTTGAGTGCAAAGAGGATGCCATTGGCAAGTTTGGCTTCTCTTCTTACCAGAAATGCATTCCGGCTATCCTCATGCTTGCATATGGAATTCCTGGTGATCTCGTGGATGAGTATGTGCGCATGAGTGAGTCTACATGTCTCCTCTCAATGTATAGTTTCTGCAAGGCCATGGTGGCAGTGTTCGGCCCTGAGTACCTGAGAGAGCCAACTGCCGCTGATACAGAGAGGTTGTTGGCGATCAATGCCGATAGGGGCTTTCCGGGCAAGCTTGATATTATACATTATATGCAATGGAAGTGGAAGAAATGTCCATTTGCTTGGCAGGGGCAAAGGGGCATGTGAAAGGTGCCATTGACATACTTGAAGCAGTGGCTTCACAAGATCTGTGGATATGACATTCTTTCTTTGGCATGGCTGATTCTCACAATGATATCAACATGCTTCAGCGTTCTCCAGTGTTTGCAAGGCTTGCAGGAGGCCACTCCCCAAAGTTTCGATTCCCCAACAATTTTTTTTCAACTATGAACAATTTTATATACAATGAATTCAATGTATGATGAACAACTTTTTTGAACGACAAACATTTTTATACACAATGAACATCTTTTTTATACATGGTGATCTTTTTTTAATTTTCTGAATATTTGAAAAAGGGGGTTTTATTTGAAAAACATGAACATTTTTGTAAATCATGAGCAAAGCAAAAAGAGAAATTTTGAATAAAATTTAAATATTTTAGAAGATTTTAACAAATTTTAAAAATTATTAACAATTTTGAATTTATGAGAAAAGGAAAAAATAAAAAAAAACCAAAAGGGAAAAAAGAAAAGAAACTAAGCAAAAAGCAGAAAATCGTAAAGTGGAAAATAAATCAAAAAACTTGAACCTTCTAGCTTTGCTACTGACCTGAGCCAGCCCGTGTGGCGTCGTCGCTAGTTCGCTTCGGCGAAACTGCGGCTCCTTGACGCACACGCGCGTCAAATAGGATCCCGCGAGGTTAGGTCATGGCCGAGCTTTTTTTTTTCTCGACGGGATCGTGCCTAGCTTGGCCTGGGCTGTTTGCTGAGCTAAGCCACGGGCCCATAGAAATATATAGGTAGGTATATAGCTACTCGAAAAGGCCACACCCTGGGCCTGGGCCTTGGGAGCCTAGGGTGTAGAACCGCCCCATCTTCCATACATGTTTCTGATATAATTAGTGTGTTTCTATATGCACGATGCTTCCTTGCATTTCATTCTTCTTTCCGTCATATAGTAAATATGCTTCCAATAGTACAGGCCATGCTTCATAATTCATGGTCACGTTTTTCTCCAAGCATTGTCATGATTCGTTTTCTGATGTCTTTTGACGCACAATTTTGTTATGGTTGAAGCATAGGAAATGTAGTAGCAGTTCCTTGTACCATGGTGATGCAAGTATAAGAAACAAAGCATGTAGTATGTTCTAGGAGACACATTGTGCATACGTGTGAAGCATGTCAAATGTAATACAGATGCATTTTACTGCATGGTAGTGAGCCATGAAAAACATAGTTTGACAAGTGATTTTGTTACTAAATTTCTCATGTCTCACTACTTCTCATGGCTCACTACAAATTTGAATGTAGGTAATTTGAATGTAGGTATACAAATTTAGTAACAAAAATTTTAGGTCTTTTGAATAGAAATTTTATAGTAATAGAAATTGTTTAGGTATAAAAAATTTTCAATATAGAAATGTATCGCAATGCCATATGAGAAATTTAGTAACAAAATTTCTTAGTAAGAAAATTAAGGTATGGAAATTTTTAGTAAGAAACATTAGTTATGTTCTTAACCAAATGAAATATTAGGGTTATAAGACATATTTAATTTTTAGTAAATGTAGGTCTTTTGAATCAGCATAATAATATTTAGTTGATAGCTTGTAGGGTTTATATTTTGTTTCTGCAGTAATCAAGGAGCCCCTGCATCATCCCCGTCGCCATCCCCGTTACCGACCCCCTTCGACCTTGAGGTGGGAGCAGCCAAATCCCCATGTTGTTGATGTCGATGATGATGATATAGCCAAATAGGATATGTGCTTGCCCAAGTGGCCTATGTTTGCAGGGAACACCTCAGAGTGGCCTATGTTTTACCGGAGTGTTGATTAATTTCCGTTCCGGCAAATTTTAGGCGCTCAATATGTCCTTTTTAAGACATATTGAATTTTTTTAGTAAATGTAGGTCTTTTGAATCAGCATAATAATATTTAGTTGATAGCTTGTAGGGTTTATATTTTGTTTCTGCAGTAATCAAGGAGCCCCTGCATCATCCCCGTCGCCATCCCCGTCACCGACCCCCTTCGACCTTGAGGTGGGAGCAGCCAAATCCCCATGTCATTGATGTCGATGATGATGATGTGGCCAAATAGGATATTTGCTTGCCCAAGTGGCCTATGTTTGCAGGGAACACCTCAGAGTGGCCTATGTTTCGCCGGAGTGTTGATTAATTTCTGTTCCGGCAAATTTCGGGTGCTCGATATGTCCTTTTTAGCAAAGGTCATGTTGTCGTGGGGGTCGCTTCTCCTTCGTTCCTGTGTGCTAGACAATTTGATGTAATGCACTCGGGGACGAAGGGAGGAGCGACCATCACCGACGGTCGAATATATCAGAGAGGGAGTGCCCACCATATACACCACATGAGATGAGAGTTTTCAAGGAAGACTCGATAGACCAAAAGTCAACCCGTGATCAATAGTCAGAAATTTAATCTTTCAATTTTGAACATAGGATATGTCTGATGACGATAGGATCCTGGAGTGCGATTACTGCTACGATGACCGGAGTTTGTGCGACAGGTATCATCACCTGCAAAATGATAGGTTTTTCACCGTGAAGCTGGACGAGGCCTTTGATGTTTGTACGGTACACAACGACAAGCATTTCATCATAATTAATATCATCACTTGTGCTTCTTTTGGTCAACGTGTAATTTCTGGATTTTTTTCAATTCGATTAGTACATCGCGTGCCATGCAAGATTAGTTTCAAGTGGATGGATCCAAAGTGACCAAGTCACGCTAATCCATGACTTGGTCACTTTGGATCCATCCACTTGAAACTAGTCTACAGTTCTTTCACCCAATGATGTAATAACTCATTCTGATGTAAAAACAATCTCTAAATTGCTACTGCATGAAAACTTGTATAATGGTGTATGAATACGACATAAAACAAAAAAGAAATAGAATACGTAATAATAGTAGTAGTGCGGGTAGAGAGGCGCGCTGCTAGTAACTACCAGGAGCGCGTTCTTCAAAAAGCGCTACTGCTAAGTAGGTCTATCATTAGCGTGGGTAAACCGACGCTACTGCTACCTTTTAGCTGTAGCGCCGTAGCAGTAGCACGGTCCCCCGCGCTACTGCTAGACCTAAAACCGGCGCTACTGCTAGGCTTTTCCCTAGTAGTGAAAATAGTCCCAACCAGAACATTACCAATTTACAATGGATGTGTAATCAACGAGGCAAACATGTAGATACTTGGAGAAATAGGTCACATGTGGTACCCAAGCACATATGTGATACTAAATCGAAGGAAGCACATACATCGGCAGTATGAAACTTGATGCACAAACGCTGAAGCATTGCATCTGTGACTATGAAGTGCAACATTCCCACTTAGTACAACCAGTGACATCATAGAACTGGAGTCATTGATGGAGGAAGCATGGGAGACGATACTGACTTGAGCAAGGGCACCATGGACGCAGGATCACCGGATAAAACGGCCAACATGATGTCGAGAAGATTGTGCCGCCTACCTATCGTATTCCATGTCTCCACTGCTTGTTGATGTCCTCGCCATCACTGCGACCACTCACATCAACCACACCTCTCCATTGACACCTTGCTAGGGCAATGGAGGATAGGAGTCGTCGTTTCGTACCCGTCGATCGCATGATCTACCTTTGATCTAGAGAAGGGCATGTGGACTCTGCAACTTGCAGTGGCAACCACCATGCACCGCTGGTGAGCCTCCCAACGCTTGGTGCAGAGCGCATGACCGCCTACGTTGGCGATGGCGTTGCTGTACGTGGAGCCATGGTTGATGGGGAAGGTGATATATTGTTTTTGATCCTGCCGGTGACAGGCGGTGCAGGAAACATCCATCTGTAGCAATTTAGGAGGAAACAAAGCAAATTAGAGGAGGAAGGTGCGAGATTAGGGGAAAGAATTTGCATGCTTAATTTGTACTCTCCATTTCTCAGATAAGTATTTCCGGTTGGAGGGTGCGGGAATAATGGGTGGTTGGTATGGGATATGTTGGAGCCTCTCAGCCATGGGATGGAAAATAAATGAGGTAAATGCATCACTGGTGCTTGAACTTGCCAGGAATGTGCACTTTAATGCCTGAACTTGCAAAATACATTGAACTGGTTCCCTAACTTGGCATAGACATGCATGTACGGTTCAAATTCATTTCTATATGTCCGCGACGCTGACGATCGCGCCATCATGGCATGGGACTCACTGTCAGGGACAGGGTGTGTGGCCTGGTTTTTTTCGAAGAACCCTCTAGAATACTTTTTCCTTGCAAAGATAAATTATAAAAAATATATTAATAATTAAAAATGCGTACGGGGTTCAAGACAACAACCTGACACGCGCAGGTGAGTGTGGCTAGCCAGTAGGCCGGTTCAAATTTAGCGTCATAAAAGGATTCATACAGTATACATATATAAAGCTGAACAACATAAATTTAAAAATTTATTCCAGCAATATAGCCCTGTTTATTTGAACCTACAACCAGGGGCTATAGAGCCGACGCACATACCACTCCAACTGACGACATCGAATGGTAAAAATGATAAATTTAGGTTTATAACATAACAAGCCCCTCTCACTAAATTAGACCATGGCGTGGCTCAGTTTTTTTATATCAAAATTTTGTAAAAAATACGTAAAGTATAATCATTTGTTACAAACAATAGACATATATTTAAAACAAATTACATTAAAAATTTCATATAATTTCATAAAATACCAATGCAATAATTTAACAAAAATACACATAATAAAATTATGAATTAAGATTATATCTTATAATTTGAAAAAAATGTTTGCCTTTTAATAAAATATTATATTGGTTTTACAAATGTTCATATATGTAAATAAATTCTCATATAATTTTAAAGTTTCCACATTCTGAATAAAATATTCACGTGGTATATAAATGTGTTAAATGCTTTAAGTAAAAACTGTGTGTTTTCTAAAAAAAATACAAGCCTAGTGCGCCCTTAGATTGCGGATCCTCATATGAATAATACTTGAATCATATAAACATGTTTATCATTCATAAATATTTTCAATTGAATGAGCATGTCTTAAAATAACATGTGATTTTTTAATGACATGAAGATTTTTGCATTCTTTTGAAATTATGTTTGTTAGACAGTCATATAGATTACTTGTACTTTTGATACATGAGAACTCATTGGTTGGAATGGCATCTGTACCTGGTCTATAAGCTTTGGTCGGATGTTCGAGTCATATAGTTGGTACTATTTTTGCTGGTTCATTAAATTTCTTTTATTTATACTTCGCAAAAAATCCCTTTATTTATGTTGTTCCGCCTAGTTTATAAAGGTTATGAATTATCATGAAGCAGCAAATGTGAAGTGGTCTATTGGCTAGCCCAGCATGCACTTGACTAGTAGGTCGCCCTTTCTAACCACCACGGCGCTAGTTTTTATTATTTTATAATTATAGTATGAAAAATAATTGTAGCGCAAGGTTATGAATCATCATGAAGCAAAAAATTTGTCAGTTTTTCTGTAAGGGCCTTATTGTACGAAAAATAATTTTGGAGGCGTTTTTGCAAAAGAAAAAAAACAGGCCACACACCCTTGTCTCCATTATCCAGTCATTGACAACGGGTGCCATGCCATGTTGGCATGCCTCATCAGCGTCGCGGACGTATACAAACGTCATTTGAACCGTATATGCACGTCCATGCCAAGTTATGGAATCAGTTCAATGTATTTTACAAGTTCAGGTACTAAACTGCACATCCATGGCAAGTTCAAGCACCACTGGTGTATTTACCTCTAATCAATGGACGAGCAGTGGTCTGTTGACTTGTCATTAGTCTTCCTCACGATAATATTTTATCTCACGATAATGCTACACTTACGAAGGCTAAAGTAAATTCTTACGTCACCTTCTGACAATAATTCTATCCCCCCTTATTTTAACTGGGGTGGGCCCCACCTTCCCCCTGATCCCAATCACAGATTGCCATCTGGCCTATTACCTTAATTAAGTAAAACTGATTACGTAGATGTAGCATTGTCTCGCTGCATACGGGCACTTGTGAATGGAGATCTGGCAAAACATCTTTGCACAACGTCCGGACCAAGTGCCAAACAATGGATATTCACCATGATCAATACATTATCGCATGATGCCTTCATTCGACTAGCTGTTACACTCTGGGCGATATGGTGGGCTAGTAGGAAGGCCATCCATGAAGAGATTTATCAAAGCCTCTCGGCAACCCATCAGTTCATTACACGGTTCATCACCGAGCTTCAACTAATCCCGAGAGCGGAAGCTAGAGGAACACCACCACCAAGAGTTACAACGGCTAGACTTAAAACTCCACCGCCGGGATTTGCGAAGATTCATGTTGATGCGGGAATTTCTAGAGCTGATGCAAGGAGTGTTGTTGTGGCAGTGTGTCGACATGAGTTAGGTAACTTCAGGGGTAGCTCAGCCCTGGTGATCATTGTCATAACTGATGTGGCGATGGTGGAAGCGATTGCTTGTTGTGAGGGTTTATCCCTAGCGCAAGATCTTATGCTACACAACTTAACTATAGCCTGGGTCTGAAAACAGGTGGTGATTGACATTGACAAAGGCAGTCGTGGATCTTATGGAGCTATTATTTGCGAGATTAAGCTTAGGTCATTAGCTTTCAATTGTAAATTTTCTTTTAAAGGTAGAGCTTCGTACACAGATACAGATAGGTTAGCCAAGTTTTCTCACTCTTTGGATCAGGGGCGACACATTTGGTTGTCCGAACCCCATTATCCGTTTTGTATCTCACACCATGTGGACTTTGTGCAATAAAACTTGGTTTATAACCCATATGAAAAAGACGAGGAAGGTGTGACAGCTCCTGGGTGCCTAGGCATCCTCTATGAACAGTAGAAAACAAAATAGAAAAAACCTAAAACTTTGCAACATCAAAGATGATCAAACTTTGTAGGTTCTTTCAAGTTTTCATGCCAAAAATGCAGAGAAAGGTGTACGATCAAGTTTCAGGTTTCAGTACTAAAAATGCTCAAAACATCATGCATTGAAATCTTTTCTGTGTGTAGAGCTCCTCGAATGGTGTTTGGGCACAAGGTTGTCAGAATCGTGATTCTTAATCGGATCGGAGCCCTAATGGTAGAGTCGCAAATCGTAGAATCTTCACTACCAAAATCGTAGAAGCGTAGATTTTACTAGCCAAAGTCGTAGAATCATGTGAGTCAATATGAATCATAAAGTCATAGAATCGTACGATAGAATCGTGATTCTGACAACCTTGTTTGGGCATGAAGACTTGCAAGCACCTACAAAGTTTGATCATCTTTGATGTTGCAAAGTATCAGATTTTTTTGTTTTTCTTTCTATTTGTTTTGATTTTCCTGTTCATAGAGGGTGCATAGGCACCCGGGAGCTGAAAAACCACTCAAAAAAGATGTAGCATTGTCCTCTTAGTCGCGCCGAACTGCGGCTCTCCTGATCGGTCCCACGATCCGAGTGAGTCCCCTTCACGCCCGTTTGCCAGTTCTTTTAATTTAGATCTGCGAGGCAAAAACCTCCTTCTCCTTCCTCGATCGATCTCCAGATCGCTGCCTGCTTCCTCCACCCAGCCCTAACCCTAGCCGAGCCCACACCATCGACGCTCAAATTCCTTCTCCCTCCACCCAACCGCAATACCTAGCTAGCTAACCGCCATGGCCCCTTCGATGGTTCTGCTAAAGCACGAGGTTGATTTCTCCGGCGGCGACTTAATCTGCGACGGCTGGGAACTAAGAGAAGAGAGACCGAGCCGCAAAGAGATGATTGAGGCAGTCACCGAGTACCTGCGGACCTTCAAGGCCCACGCCGTTGTCGTCGCCTCTCCGCCGGAACTCTCCTCCCTCCAAATACTGCGGCCGCCGAAACCCGTCGGGCTCCCGTGGGCATGCGGCAGGCTTGACTCGGGCCGCATCTCGAGCGCGGACAAGAACCTGGTCGCCATCTACGCCGGCGTGCACCGCCCTGGTGCCCAAATGATGACGATGGGAGGCTACCTGATTTACGACGCCAGGAAGAACTCCCTCTCCGCGGTCCCCCAGCTTCCCGGCAACCACGAGCATCCCGCCATCGGGTCCAAGTCGGCCATCGTCATGTGCAGTGGGGATGACGGCCACTACGTTCTTGCCGAACTCGTCAGGCTCAGCCCAGGATATTCCCATGTAGCGGTCTGGCTGTGGAAGTCGTCCGACCCAGGATGGGTCTTGCAACCCGCGCGCCTGCCCCTTCCACGAACCATATGCGGTCACCTGTGCTTCTCTTATCGTGGGTCTATCCTCTGCTGGGTGGATCTGCTCAGAGGCATGGTGGTATGTAATCTGGCCAGCCCGGAGCCGGAGCTCCGTTTCATTCAGTTGCCCCTAGATTGTCCATCCTACAATATCGATGTTCCCCGCCGTAGCACAGACGACCCAAAAATATATCGCCACCTCTCGGCCGAGGAGTTCCGTTCCATGACCTGTGTTGGCGGCGACACCATCAAGCTCGTCTGCGTCGATGGCAACGTGTTCCAAGTGCCAGGCAAAAGCTTTGATCTGACCGTCTATGCTCTCTTGGATGACCTGTCAGAGTGGACCATAGACAGCAAGTACAATGTTGGAAACATCTGGGCAAGCGAGGCCTACCATTCTACTGGCATGCCAAATCTTGCTCCCTTGTTCCCTGTCCTGAGCATCAATGAAGATGACGTCATCTACCTGGTTTTCACTCCTCTCAAGTTGGTGGATGATAGAGCAGAGTGCACAAGCCAGTATTTGATTCGTGTCGACATGGAGAATAACAAGGTCCAGCTCTATAAACAGAGTCCAGAGTCCAGAATTCATTCCCAAGTTTTGGCCACTGAGATCAGTGCGTATTTAAAGGATCACCCAGCCGGTACATACTACTGTCACTACTGAGCAAATATAGTTTCATTTGCATACTATTATCGTTGTACTATTTATGTTCACTATCACTAAACATGCTTTCATTGGCATGCTATATTGGAATTATGCTTAGGTTTTAATAAAATCGTTAAAATTCCAATGCTTGTTTATTGAATATCCAGTTCGCGTCGTCCTTGCTAATAGAAATCAAGATATTTGGCCGCCTATCCATTTTGAAAGGTTTGTGTCTAATATTTGATGGCCATCCTCAATCATGACTGAAATCAGTTCATACTACTACCAACTTATTCTGCCCCCTTGTCATTCTAGGACCATATCATGATGCCATCTTTTTTTGCATGTTTTAAGGC
>NC_041382.1:7936516-7937755 GCF_002162155.2 Triticum dicoccoides | reverse complement strand
TGCTTGGGCATACCGTGTTATCATTAGCTTCACCTTCCACTTTAAGATTTGATGACGTGAACATTCGGTGAATATAGCAGGGTACGTGTTGAACTTCAGTAGTCGTCGGAATTGGTATTAGCTAACTCCGTTCAAAGATGCAGATAACATATGAAGCATAATTTCAAACTAGAGCTAAAGACTGACAAGTGTCCTTATGAAAGATGTCAAAAGTAAGGAAAAAACGTACCCTTGACACATATAGCTGTTTAATAATTTTAATTCAGAGCAACTTGGCCTTAGGCATTGCTGTGTTGGTATTGTCCAATTTGAATAGGAAAATGTCAAATATTGACAGTAAACCACATAGCACAGGTAGCTGCATGCACTTGGACTTGGTCTTTATTCTTTTTAGAATTGCTTTTTACAGCAATTCTAACCTGTCATATGGTCACACTAAATGTATTATATGTGACAAACATCTCTATTTATTTTTGCAGAGAGAGAGAGAGAGAGAGAGAGAGAGAGAGAGAGAGAGAGAGAGAGAGAGAGAGAGAGAGAGATAGAAACAAGTGAGTTGGGGGCATCCTAACAACATAGAAGCCTCTTAAAAATCAGAAAACACAAGAATGTCCCTGGAGGACTCTATATTCCTCACGGCCACCATCCACCCAAGACCTCCACCTTAACTGGGGAAGGAGAGCACTGTTGGCCGAACCAAAACCTGGAGCTAGCTAAAGAAACACCTTGCCTAGAGGCACTAGTGAGCCGTAGCAACCACCAGATCAGAAGAAATGGATCTAGACCAATTGAAATTATAGTCCCTCTTGGACTTGCTCCCTGAGCCTCATTAGCATCGGGTTAGGGGGCGAAGCCAAACCGCTTCAAATCGCCCCTATGCATGCCGGGTAGCTCCTTATTTCGAGCACCATGTTCCGCTCCTTGCATATCGTGGCGCCAACTGCCAAAGACAATGAACGAGTGTGTTGTCTACACCTGCAATGCTAATGCGGCGAGCCATCCACACCTATCGGCACAACAAGCTTGAATCCAGGGTTTCCCCAACCTCCAGTCCCCACAAGGGTCACCGGAGACAGGGGAAACCACCGGTAGTGCGAGAAGCACAGATTCGCCTTCTATATAAAGCAACTCATGAAGCTTTGGGAAATTTGGAGTACGTCCACTCGAGACATATAATGTTAATAGTAGTTGAATTGAATGGTGATTGCTGGGTAGCAACGGCGGAGCTATGTTGGGGCC
>NC_041382.1:7928383-7936087 GCF_002162155.2 Triticum dicoccoides | reverse complement strand
TGCTGGGTAGTATGCAATGTCTACTGAGTGGCTTCTTTCGGATTGTAATAACTGGTCATGGTAGTTTCATGTGTATTTATCTCTTTTATTATGTTATGTTTATATTCTTTTGATTGTGTTGATTAAGGTTGCATGCATAATTTCCATGTGACGTATTTTTATAGCAATATTGTTAGATATTAGATGTTTCGAACTATTTGATGGGCACCTTGATGTTTGCTTTGCTTGCCAATCATTTGGCTAATGTTTTTTTACATGATCATTTGAATAATGTTGACTGGACAAACAAATGCAAACCGTAGAAGGAATAATATTGACAAGATAAATGTAGTAGAGCAAAATAGTAACCATGAATTCCGGATGGAGTGTTTATTTTTTGTGAAATAAAACATACGATACTGTAAATGTTGGTTAAACTCCTGTCTTCTTGTAACCAAACAAATATGGTTTTTGAGGCTGAAAGTGTACGAAAAGACCAATTTGTTCGTGCAGTCTGTCTCCTTGATCTCTGCTAAACGATGCAGATTGGATTATTAGCCCATTGGGCAGCTTGTTTTGCTTTTTTATTTGGTGTGCACTACAGTCAGTTCTTCCTGTAAACATACATGTGTTCTACACGACACGTGTATGCTCCTGAATGAGTTGATGTGATTCCATGTGTATGAAATGTGCTCTCAACGATCCTAACCGGCTAACCCCGACAAAGTCCATATTATGAGGTTGACGGATATGCTCAAGCGAGCCATAGAAATTAATAGAAGTTTAATAGTAATGAGGTTTATGGATGAGGACTTTGCTTGGTGATTCGTGACTCGTAGCAGCGGCATCGGCAAGTGGGGGCGCCAACACAGGTGGAGTACATAGTCTTAGCTTTCAAGGTGAAAACCCAAGGTCTGGCCTTAATTGGTTGTGTCTGGCAGTGACATTGTCGAAGGCATTGTTTTGAGGGCACGGGTCTTCTCGAGAGTGAAAACCTAAGATCTAGGATCGGGCGGTGACGGGGCTTGTGCATTGTTTCCTTCTTTTTTTTGGCGAAAAAAATTCTAATATATTCATCTTCAATCATGGCAGTACAACGAACACCAGAAATAAAATTACATCCAGATCCGTAGACCACCTAGCGACGACTACAAGTACTGAAGCGAGCCGAAGGCGCGCCGCCGTCATCACTTTTGGAGAGTTTGGACTTTGGGTGTTGTCTAGGTGGTGGTTGGTGCTGCAGCTATAAGGAATTGATCATTGTAGCAGGAACTTTCTTTTCCCTTTTTTTGTTTTTTTGGCTGTGTGCATCCATAATGTCTTTATGACATTGTTGTTGCACAGGCTGGGCGTAATTGGTATCTCCGTCATATTAATATATCCTCCTTGTCGAAAAAATAGTAATGAACAAGAAAACAAACTGGTCCATTGCAAAAAAAAAGGAAGAAAATGATGTTGCGGGAGATAATCTTGCATTGGCATCATAAACACTCGAATGATATACTCGTCTTGAAGATAACGCACATTACAGAATGACGCAAAGACAGTGGACGCAATACCATGTGAAAGCACCTACGATGTACCAGGAATGAACCAGCATTGCAATATTCATATTACCGATAAAACATATCAGCGTTACCAGTTGTTAACACTCCCTTCGTTTTTATTTATTCCGCATATTAGGTTTGGCTAAAGTCAAATTTATAAAGGTCGACAAAGTTTATAGAAAATAATATGAACAATGCCAATTGACTAATCTATATGATGTGAAAATATATTCAAGGATGAATCTAATGGTATTGATTCAGTGGTGTATAAACTAATATATACTTTTCTACAAACTTGGTGAAATTTTATAGAGTTTGACCTTAGAAAAAGCTAATATGTGAAGTAAATAAAAACGGAGCGAATACATTGTTGAGAATGAGCAAGGCACACTTGAGAACATTCTAGAAGGTTCATGAGCACTCGTGAATGTCTAGAGATTTGGCATCTAGTCCAGTAAATAATAAAATTAAGTAGATATTTAATGCTTTGGATTTAATGTCCTAAGAGCATCTCTAGCTGAAACCTGATTTAGGAGTTAAAAAAATGTGATTCCTAGTTCAACTTTTAAATTTACACCACTGAAATCAGAGAATTTTCCATGAGCCTGTTCTTTCCCGTCCGCTGACCAAAAACAAACTGCAAAGAAAGGGCTGATGGCAAAGATACTATCTTTGCCATCAGCCATTTGGCAAAGATACTATCTTTGCCATCAGCCATTTCTTTGTATCTTTGCCATCAGCCTTTTCTTTGTCGTCAGCAAGCCGACGACAAAGAAACTTTGCCGTCCGCTAGCTGACGGCAAAGAGATAGATGGGGTCCAGTGGAGACCAGCTATTGTCACGGCCGAACCCACCCCCTCTCTTTCCCGCCCGCTAGCTGACGGCAAAGACTCTTTGCCCTCAGCTAGCGGACGGAAAACAAGCCCCTACCTAATGGCCCTAACGTCCCGCCCCTCCTCTTTCCGCCCCTGTCGGTGTCAAAACTGGCGGATCTCGGGTAGGGGGTCCTGAACTGTGCGTCTAGGGTCGATGGTAACAGGAGACAGGGGACACGATGTTTACCCAGGTTCGGGCCCTCTTGATGGAGGTAATACCCTACTTCCTACTTGATTGATCTTGATGAATATGAGGATTACAAGAGTTGATCTACCATGAGATTGTGATGGCTAAACCCTAAATGTCTAGCCTGTATGATTATGATTGCCTCTACGGACTAAACCCTCCGGTTTATATAGACACCAGAGAGGCCTAGGGTTGTACAGAGTCGGTTTACAAAGGAAGGAATCTACATATCGGAACGCCAAGCTTGCTATCCACGCAAAGGAGAGTCCCATCCGGACACGGGAAGAAGTCTTCTGTCTTGTATCTTCATGGCCCATTAGTCCGGCCCATGTTACATAGTCCGGATGCCTGAGGACCCCTTAATCTAGGACTCCCTCAGTAGCCCCTGAACCAGGCTTCAATGACGATGTGTCCGGCGCGCAGATTGTCTTCGGCATTGCAAGGCGGGTTCCTCTTCCAAATATTCCAAAACAGCCTTCGAACACATAAAACATGTCCGGCTCTGCAAAATAAGTACCACACACACACACGCAGAGAGTATAATACTTCACGAGTCCAATCAACTGATAGCTTTTGTAGCGTGACAACACGTCACTGCCCGGTCATTATTTCGAACCGTTTTTTAGCCTCCCGCTCCATGTTTCAAGATGCGGTTTTATTGGCACGTCTTGTCGAAGCAGAGATCGTGTCCCCTTATTGTGGGATTCTCATCAATACGGGCGTGGGTAATCCAACCGCGCTTGTCAGCACGGCCCTTGGGGAATATGTGAGTTTTAAGGCGAGTGGGGAGACGCTTGATATTCACAGCCTCTATAAAGGGACAAGGATTCCACTTTTTCACCCACGCCTTCTTCCTCTCTGCCCATCCATTCTTGAGCTCCAGTGCCCAAGCTTCCATCCTTTCCACCTCAAAAAGCACTCCAGCCATGTCCGGATCTGGAGCGCAAGGCAAGTGGATGGTTTCCTCCGTAAAGGAGAAGGACATCACCAAGCTCCGGGAGGCTGGGTACTTAGCCCAGGAGATCGCCCAACGGCTTCCCGCACAGGGGCTGATCATCCCCACCATGGAGCCCCATGAGAGGGTGGTATTCATCCCCCAATTCGTCCGTGGATTGGGATTCCCTCTCCACCCATTCGTCCGTGGACTCATGTTCTATTATGGGCTGGATTCCCATGATCTGCCCCCCAACTCCTTCCTCAACATCTCGGCATTCATTGTCGTGTGCGAAGCCTTCGTCCGCATCCCACCCCACTTCGGATTGTGGTTAAAGATCTTCAATGTGAAGCCGAAGGTGGTGGGCGGTCAACATGCGGAGTGCGGAGGTGCCATGGTGAGCAAGATGCCCAACGTCACATGGCCCAAAGGTACCTCCGTGGAGACCGTCAAAGGGTGGCAACGGCGGTGGTTCTACGTCACAGAGCCTCGCGACACCACCTGGGCCGCGGCTCCCGAATTCCAGTCCGGAGCCCCGATGCGGCTCACCTCCTGGCTAGACAAGGGCCTGGACTGGTCTTCATCGGACGGGCTGCCAGCGCTCCAGGCGCGTATCAGGTGTTGGGGAACGTAGTAATTTCAAAAAAAATTCCTACGCACATGCAAGATCATGGTGATGCATAGCAACGAGAGTGGAGAGTGTTGTCTACGTACCCTCGTAGACTGTAAGCGGAAGCGTTTTATCAACGCGGTTGATGTAGTCATACACCTTCATGATCCGTCCCAATCAAGTACCGAACGTACAACACCTCCGCGTTCAGCACACGTTCAGCTCGATGACGTCCTCGCCTTCTTGATCCAGCAAGAGAGGCGAAGTAGTAGATGAGTTCCAGCAGCACGACGGCGTGGTGATGGTGTTGGTGAAGAACAATCTCCGCAGGGCTTCGCCTAAGCACTACGAAATCTATGACGGAGGATAAACTAGAGGGGACGGGGTTGCCATCACACGGCTTGGTGTTTCTTGATGTGTCTTGGGTGCTAGCCCTATCCCTCTATTTATATGTTGAGCCTTGGGGTCGAAACTTGGAGTAAAAGCCTCCACAAAGTCGGTTTCACCCGAAAGGCAAGAGTCCTTCTCGGACTCCAGGGCCAGACGCCAGGGTTGCCGGAGTCTGGACCCAGACGTCAGGGACCCTGGCGTCTGGCCCCTGGACTCCGCAAAACTTCCTTTTGTGCTTTCCAAAAACCTTGTGGGCTTTCCACTTTGGCCCAAATAAAGTGTTCTCGTACCGAAACATTTCGGGAAACATCCGGAACCCTTCCGGAGACCAAACACTATTATCCCATATATCAATCTTTATCTCCGGACCATTCTGGAGTTCCTCGTCATGTCCGTGATCTTATCCGAAACTCCGAACAACATTCGATCACCAACATACATAACTCATATAATACTATATCGTCAACGAACGTTAAGCGTGCGGACCCTACATGTTCGAGAACTATATATGTAGACATGACCGAGACACTTCTCTGGTCAATAACCAATAGTGGAACCTGGATGCCCATATTGGCTCCTACATATTCTACGAAGATCTTTATCGGTCGAACCACATAACAACATACGTTATTCCCTTTGTCATCGGTATGTTACTTGCCCGAGATTCGATCGTCGGTATCTCAATACCTAGTTCAATCTCGTTACCGGCAAGTCTCTTTACTCGTTCCGTAATGCGTCATCCCACAACTAACTCATTAGTCACATTGCTTGCAAGGCTTATAGTGATGTGCATTACCGAGAGGGCCCAGAGATACCCCCCCCCCCGACAATCGGAGTGACAAATCCTAATCTCGATCTGTGCCAACTCAACAAGTACCATCGGAGACACCTATAGAGCACCTTTATTATCACCCTGTTACGTTGTGATGTTTGATAGCACACAAAGTGTTCCTCCGGTATCCGGGAGTTGCATAATCTCATAGTCATAGGAACATGTATAAGTCATGAAGAAAGCAATAGCAATACACTAAACAATCAAATGCTAAGCTAATGGAATGGGTCAAGTCAATCACATCATTCTCTAATGATGTGATCCCGTTAATGAAATGACAACTCATGTCTATGGTTAGGAAACATAACCATCTTTGATTCAACGAGCTATTCAAGTAGAGGCATATTAGTGACACTCTGTTTGTCTATGTATTCACACATGTACTAAGTTTCCGGTTAATACAATTCTAGCATGGATAATAAACATTTATCATGATATAATGAAATATAAATAACAACTTTATTATTGCCTCTAGGGCATATTTCCTTCGGTCCCCCCCTTGCACTAGAGTCAATAATCTAGATTATAGAGTAATGATTCTAACACCCATGGATTCTTGGTGCTGATCATGTTTTGCTCGTGAGAGAGGCTTAGTCAATGGGTTTGCAACATTCAGATCCGTATGTATCTTGCAAATCTCTATGTCTCCCTCATTGACTTGATCGCGGATGGAATTGAAGCGTCTCTTGATGTGCTTGGTTCTGTTGTGAAATCTTGATTCCTTTGCCAAGGCAATTGCACCAGTATTATCACAAAAGATTTTCATTGGACCCGATGCACTAAGTATGACACCTAGGTCAGATATGAACTCCTTCATTTGCTGCTTCCGAAGCAGCTATGTACTCCGCTTCACACGTAGATCCCGCCACGACGCTTTGCTTAGAACTGCACCAACTGACAACTCCACCGTTCAATATAAACACGTATCCGGTTTGTGACTTAGAGTCATCCGGATCAGTGTCAAAGCTTGCATCGACGTAACCATTTACGATGAGCTCTTTGTTACTTCCATAAACAAGAAACATATCCTTAGTCCTTTTCAGTTATTTCAAGATGTTCTTGACCGCTGTCCAGTGATCCACTCGTGGATTACTTTGGTACCTCCCTGCTAAACTAATATCAAGGCACACATCAGGTCTGGTACACAACATTGCATACATGTCAGAGCCTATGGCAGAAGCATAGGGAACACCTTTCATTTTCTCTCTATCTTCTGAAGTGGTCGGGCATTGAGTCTGACTCAACTTCACACCTTGTAACACAGGCAAGAACCCTTTCTTTCCTTGATCCATTTTAAACTTCTTCAAAACTTTATCAAGGTATGTGCTTTGTGAAAGTCCAATTAAGCGTCTTGATCTATCTCTATAGATCTTGATGCCCAATATATAAGCAGCTTCACCGAGGTCTTTCATTGAAAAACTCTATTCAAGTATCCTTTTATGCTATTCAGAAATTCTATATCATGTCCAATCAACAATATGTCATCCACATGTAATATTGGAAATGCTACAGAGCTCCCACTCACTTTTCTGTAAATACATGCTTCTCCAAAAGTCTGTATAAAACCATATGCTTTGATCACACTATCAAAACGTTTATTCCAACTCCAAGATGCTTGCACCAGTCCATAAATGGATCACTGGAGCTTGCACACTTTGTTAGCATCCTTTGGATCGATAAAACCTTCATGTTGCATCATATACAACTCTTCTTCCAAAAATCCATTCAGGAATGCAGTCTTTACATCCATTTGCCAAATTTCATAATCATAAAATGCAGCAATTGCTAACATGATTCAGACGGACTTAAGCATCGCTACGGGTGAGAAGGTCTCATCGTAGTCAACTTCTTGAACTTGCCGAAAACCTTTCGCAACAAGTCGAGCTTTGCAGACAGTAACATTACCGTCAGCGTCAGTATTTTTCTTGAAGATCCATTTATTCTCGATGGCTTGCCGATCATCGGGCAAGTCAACCAAAGTCCACGGTTTGTTCTCATACATGGATCCCATCTCAGATTTCATGGCCTTCGCCGTCACCACCGTCGTCGCTGCTGCTGTCTACGACGACGCTGTCCTAGTCGACGGGGCCGTCGTCCTCCTCCACCGGCGCCAACTCCTCCTCCTCCGCTGGCACCATCGCGGCCTCCTCTGCCGCCATGGCCGCGGCGGCGTCGATTGCGGCTGCTACCTCGGTAGCTTCCCTCACAGCCGCCGCCGCCGCCGCCTTCGACGCACGTAGGGCGACGTGCTACCCCGGAATGTCGTCCGGATCACCGTCCTCATGGAGGACCACTTGTTTCGGTGACAGCTCGACGGCGGGGTGGACGGCCGATGCACGTGCGGGCGCCG
>NC_041382.1:7908977-7928050 GCF_002162155.2 Triticum dicoccoides | reverse complement strand
GTAATGAGAACTATCGATAGTGAAATGTTTGTACAGGAATCCAAACCAGCAAAAAAGACATATACTTACAAAATGTGCAACAGTCATCGAACTGGAAACAGTTGTGAAAGATAATGGCATGCTCATATGCAAAAGAGATACATTAATATTGTTAACAGCTTCCCTCTCTCTACCTTTGGCTGTAAAGTTCTTTTTAACGAGGCAAAGGACTTGCAATTTTGATTAATTAAGAAAAGAGTAAGAATTACCTGTTAATTTTCAGCAAGCAGGGCGGAAAACAGAACTGTAAAGGTTGGAGTTCAGCATTGGTTAGTTATGAATTGGATGAAAAAATAGCCATGGTCCTTGTTGTCTGGTTAGGGAATATGATCCAAGGGAAAAGGATGCTATCATGTATTGGCAATGACATTTCTGTCACAAAGATATGTTCCTCTTAGTGATCCTCCAGTCTCGATTTACAAAGAGTAGGCAGCTTATGGACCTTCCAAATACAAACACTGCAGTGATTTTTGAGGAAAAGTATGGCTTACAACTCGAACATGACACATGTGATCTCTCGAGAAAGGCGAGGAACGAAGAGCATACTGCTCTGTATTGAAGCCACCTCTTAGCTCCTGCTATCGCGCGTGTTTAATGGATACTGCTACAGAACCAACACAATAAAATGAAATGGGAAGTACCAATCATTTTCCTCTTGGTGATCCTTAGGTGTCCAAACGGATGTAGAATTACCACGGATCTATGAATCCAGAGAGTAATGAGCAAGTCATACCTTGAAGGCGCAACTTTTAAGGCACAACAGTCGCAGACGTTGGTCCTTGAAGGCGCAACGGTTGTGGACATTAGTGAATAGGAGGAACGGTGATGGGCGGCCACTCACGTTCGGCACAGGGGCGGCCAGGATTGAGGCGTTGGCGGTAGCTTCCATGGCATACGACAATCTTGACGCTGGATCTGGTACATAGCTCTGCTGCTCGGTGTAATTAACATGTGAAAGTGGAGTCCTGTAGCATTCAATGGCTTTTCCGGTTCCTCGTCTTTGTTCAGAAGATTGATGCCGGTTCTTTGTCTACGTGTGCGTGAGACATAGTCGATTTTCTCATTCGTTAGCCATGTGGTTGTTGGGGCCACATGGAGAGAAATTGTTGATACGAGCACTAGTGCAGATTGGGTCATCGCACATGATTAAAAAAACCATGTCGCAAACATAGTTTCGAACCGTCGCCTTGCATAGCACACGATAGAGAACAACCATGTGTGATAGGTCGACCTATGAAGATATTTTTTTCAAAGGGGTGACGAGATGTCACCCACAAAAAGTCCACTGTCAAAAGGATAGAGCACAAACAGAGTAGTTCATGATGATGCAGCCAGCGGCCCTCCAGGCTTGGACGCTCTCCTTGACGAGAGCGATTAGGCAGGCAGCACTGCTCTTAGTGTGCTCAAACATCCTCGCATTAGGCTCC
Source organism: Triticum dicoccoides (assembly GCF_002162155.2). Lineage (NCBI taxonomy): Eukaryota > Viridiplantae > Streptophyta > Magnoliopsida > Poales > Poaceae > Triticum > Triticum dicoccoides. Next base: position 7,926,584 of record NC_041382.1, on the reverse strand, counting down.
TTCTATGTTCTCCAATGGATTAGGATAGTGATCGTATCCAAGTTGTGCCGTATATTCTTTGGAGGGAGGTTTTTGGCCTTAAGATACCAATTCTCAGAATCAATGGAGTCCATATCTTGGATAGGGAAGTCCGTGGTCGTCCATTCATGGAAACACTGCCAGACCCAGTGGGTGAAGAGGCAGTGCATGAACATGAGAGTGCACGTCTTGGGGATACCATGGCAGCAAAGCAGACCGGGAAGGATGAGTTGCTCGGAAAGCCAGTTGTCGGGGGTGAGGCAGTGCTTGTGAACAACTAGGCACATGAAGAACTTAAACCAAGCAGTTTCCTTCAACTGACTTGCAGATCGCATTAACAAAGGCGAAGCAAGGACTGGCCGCAAAGAAGAGGCGACAAGAATCACCATTCACTATCATGTGGACGCGCTAGCGAGAGAGAACGTCTCTTGAGAAAGGTCCCAAACTCTCAAGAATTGCACAACAAAATCCCACCTGAGATATCTCTAATCAAGGCATTTTCGACAGCTGCCGCCAAGCCACAAGAGTCACATACAAAGGAGAAGAGAGTCGGTGCGACATCGGTGATAGAGCGCTCATCCTTAAGCGAGAATTTGGATCCAGTCCCGTTCCCGAAACAGATGTAGAATTATAGATCTAAAAAATGTAGAGAGTAACGAGGGAGATCATACCTGGTGAAGATTGCGGAGGGTGAATTGGGAGAACGGTCGGCTATGATCCACGAGCGTGAGTGGCAGGCACATTCGGTCGAGGGGCAGCCAGGATTGAGGCGTCCACTCGACAGTGGATCTTTGGCTGCTTCTCACTTCTGTGTTGTCTAAGTTGATGTAACGCGTGAGTTAGACAGAGCCCTTCTGTAGCGTTTTAGGGATGCAGGTCCTTGCTTTGTCAAAACTTGGTTTGTGTAGCCTGTGCTTGGGCAACCGGCATGGCATTTCCTTGTTCGTTAGTCCTGTGCATTTTGTTGGGCCTGCGTGAAGGGAAATGTCTATCTTTTTGTCCCTTTTCATCTCCAAGCTCCCTCCGGTCATTAACCTATCTCCGCACCAACCCTTGCTATAGCAAACATATTGCATGACTAGAGTGACACCACATCTGGTATTAGAGCCTAGACGCTCAACTCAGTATTATTTTCCTCGATGTCATTTGACCTCAATATGGAAAATGTCCCATCTTATTCAAAAATAGGTCTTCATGAAGATCTGTCTTGTTTCCAGAATATAGGTACAGAAATTCAATAGCGGTAGGATCACGACACAAGTGATCTCTCAAGAAGGCAAGGAAGAACATACCGCAAATTCTTGCCCTCCCGGCCCCCGCGCCGCTCCCTCCCCGGGGCGACACGGGCGGCGGCTCCCACCCCCACAGCCTCCGCCCCTCCCGTCTCCTTTTCTCCCCCTCGCCGTCGCCGGTGGCCTCCGGCAGGCAAAGCCTGCGCGGAGCCGGCGGCGGCGGGGCGCTTCTCTGGCTGCTACTCGCTCGCTGGAGGGGGATTCGGCGTGTGGGCGATGGCTGGCCGGCGCTTGGCTCCGGGGCGGCGTCCTGGCTCGCGGTGGAGGAGGTCTCCGGCGCGAGGCTTGGGATCTGGTCGCGGAGCTGGGCGCGCCGTTGCGAGCGGCGGTCGTGGTCATGTCGCCCGTGCGGGCCCGATCTGGATCCTCGCGAGCTGCGGCCGGCGCGAACGGTGGTGCTGGGTTCGAGGGAGGCTCGGCCCCCTGCTGCTCGTCATGGAGGGGCCCTTGTTGCGTTCTCCAGCTTGGTGTCGTGGTGGTGCCGGCTGGTGTTTCGGCTGACGAGGCGGCGGATCTGGCAGCTCGTCCGACGAGTTGGGGTGGGGTGGCGGCCCCCCTCCCTGCTCGGGTTTCCTCTCTGGCTGTGCAGCGTGCGGCGGCCGCGCGGTGGAGGTCTTCGGTTGCCAGGGCGGCGGCCCCGGAGGTGGTGGTGGTGGCGGCTACGGCCCGGGAGGTGGTGCGTGTCTGGTTAAGATGGATCGAGGGATCCCGCGGCCGGAGTGAGGTTGCTCTCAACAGGGGTGGTGGTTGGTAGGCATTGGTCGGTGGCGGATGGTGGACGGCGAAACTCCGGGAGAAATCCTTGCTCCGGTCTCCGTCGGAGCCGGTGACGGCGGCGCCCGCGGGTGAAGTGATCTTTCTTGGAAGCGTCATCGTGGTGGTGCTCCTGCTTCTCCCCACGGCTTTGGCTCCGGAGGGAAACCTCAGATCCGCTGGATCGGGCGATGGAGGCGTCTTCGCGTCTTTCTCCTCCTTGGGGGCATCGTCTCGGAGCCGACTACGACTGGGAGACCGGTGGATGGCGGCATCTTCGCCGCGGGGGTTGCGGCATCTTTGTTGCGTGGTTTGCGGCATCTTCGCCGCGTAGTTTGCTGAGGCGGCCTTTTCGGGGGCGCTGATTTCTGTTTGGCAACGATGATGGCGTCGAGAGGAGCTTTGGTCGCGGCTCGGGCTTCGGTAGTCGGATCTTCCCGGCGTGTCCGAGGTGCTCTTCAGGGCACGGTCGGCGCAAGTCCTGCATATTTTCCTTGTGATGATCGTCGCCAGAGTCGAAGCTGTCGGTTGTTCGCGCGTGTGGCCTTCTGTTGGCATGTGCTGTCATGGTTTCTGTGCAGCTGTTTGCGGGTCGGCTTCGACGATGCAGGTCTACGTGAAGTCGGAGTCGCCCATTCGGAGGTAGCTGGTGATGACGATGACGCTTGCAACTGCTCGGCGGATGTCTTTCTTTCTTTATAGCTCTGTGATCCCATGTCGGTGGCCAGGTTGGCCGGTGGTACCCACTTTATGTGGGTTGGTTGTATCGGTTTTAGCCCGGTTTTCCGTCAATTAACCAGGCAATTCTCACTCCTTCTTAATCAATGAAAATGGCAAGTCTTTTGCCTCGTTTCAGAAAAAATAAGAACATACCGCGGAAAATGCTAACGGAGGCTGAGCTCCAGGGAGCTCATTTTCAAATATCATTTTTCCAGAGTGCAAATATTTTTGAATTTATTTCCGAACACACACACACACACATTTATACTACGTGTGTGAAATATTTCACAGCATTATACTTTCACGTGTGGCGTACAGAAAAAAGACAAATACACATTTTTAATGGGCCTTTTATTTTTGTTGTTGGGCTGGAATTATTTTTTGTACAGCCTACAAATCACAACATTTTTAAATGAAATTTAACACGTTCTTGTGGCCTTTTATTTTTGTTGTTGGGCTGGAATTATTTGTTGTACAGCCTACAAATCACAACATTTTTAAATGAAATTTAACACGTTCTTGCGGTATACATATATGTTTCCATGGATTTTTTTCAGATTTTTTGAAACTTCTAAATATGCATTTTGATATTTTCAAAATACCAAGCTCCGTGGAGCTCGGCCTCCAAAAATCCGCACACAAACATACCGCCGTTTGTTGAAGCCACTTATTCGTCAAAATTCTCAGCAAAATCACCTACTTGGCGAAAATGATAGTGCTATAGGAGTGCGACAGCCGCATTTTGAGAGCCAACCAACAAGAGATGGTCATGCAAAGGTACCAAATGCTTGGAGCACAACAAGCTGATGTCTCCAAGATGCAGCCCGGTCAGCTTACAAGATGGAATAATCTGCAGGGTGCTAGGCAAACAAGTCTATTATATCCGCCATTCAAGGCATGTGAACCCGAGCCCATGACTCCACCTTCACAACAGATTCCCGGTGCTCATTAAAGCACTTTGCTTTGTCAGAATTCTCGGATTCTAGGTACTTAAACTGCATTATTTAACAAAAAATGTGAATGCCATAAAACTTCAATCATTGTTTTCGTTTGATTTTGTTTGTTTTACTCAAGTTACGGTGTCTGAGAATATGTTCTCAAGGAGGAAATATTTTGTAAGGTGAGAGAATCCCTCACTTTATACTCCCTCCGCATCAAAATATAAGATGTTTTTGTAGGGTAGTTTAGCCTACAAAAAGGTCCTATATTTTGGTACGAGGGAGTATATGTGTATTATCTGTTCTTATATCTATAGGTATATTCCTAGTGGTAGTTATGCACAGTTGCATTAGTAAACCCAATTTAGTAATTAAGGTTCTTGTATATGTAACGGGATATTGTGTTTACTTGAACATGTATTTCAATGCAGAAGCCTTACTAGCTGAATGACCAAATCAAGTTGATTAGTTGTTGATGGTTGTTTGTTTAAATTTGTTCAACTCGGCCTAATTGTATTGCTGCAATATTTCATTGCAGATCATGTTTTGGAAAGATGCTTATTTTCCTAAGTTTTTGGAACTGGATTGTAGAGTCGTTCTTCCAGCACTAACAGAGGTCACTTGTCCATTTCCTAGAGATAAATCTTCATTCATTGATGGTTTTGCGCATCTCTGTCACCTAAACCCTTGGTACCATCTCCATACAGGAACAATTCTCATCACTATCTGAAGCAAAAGCTAATCAATACAAACGCAAAGCATATTTCAAGAAATCAATCAGAAGGATACTGAATTTAATGTTGTTGCAGAAGAGTGATGTGCACGAGGGTTGGAAGGTGGATCTCCCCAAGTATGAAAAATAAATACATCATTTCCTGCCTCTTCTTGAGAGGAATAAAACTTGCCAAGCAAAGATGAATACAGGATATCAGTTGCAGAATTGTGAAAAGCAGACTAAAGTCACCAATTTTACTAGCAATGCTTCCCAAACCAGTGGTGGTAATAAACGGTAGGTAAAAGCGATATTAAGATCAACTCTTCCTTTTGATGCAATTCTATGTATTCTTTTGAGATGTCAAAATAGAACGCTAAGATATATTGAATAGCTAAAACTGTCAACAAAACATGTCATCCTTAATAACTCAAACAGTACTTCCTTTTTGTTGATAACATTGTAAAGTAACCAACTTCATTAGCAATTTTGCTTACCCTTACACAATTTAATTACTGTGTTTAACCTTTTTCACTTGCAGTAGACATCAAAAGAAACTAGCAGATGCAAGCATTTTGCAGTCAGAGCAAACAACTATGGCTAAAGCAGGATACCTTGAAGCAGGTGGCAGTCTATAGCCCAGGAGAGTACCACTTAGAGACCAATTATAGAAAGAAGACAATAGAACACCACCACCTCATCAGCAGAGCAATGTCAACCTCTTTCTAGGAATGCCAAGTCCTTCCTTCTCTTCACCTGGATCATTGCATTCTTGGTCCTCCAGTATGCTCGAGTCCTTGAGCCCCTCACCAGTTGCAAATCCAGTGGTAGAACCGGCATCACCCCGTGCTCCAGTGCCCACGATCTCAATGGACGTTGACAGCATAACCGCCTTCTTGATGAATGGCAACGCAGCAGTAGCACCACCACCCCCACCAAAAGCAAATGGTTCTAACCAAGTCACTCTTACTGAACCAATAACACCAACCTCATCACTTCAGGCAGACATAGCAGCTGGTCATGAAAAGGTTCAGGCGCGAGGTGGAGACAGAACACCGGTGACTAAGAAGCCCATCGACCCCCTAATGGATGCCGTGAGTGTACCACATGCTGAGGACAGTCACAGTTCATGAATTGTTGCAATCACTTCTACTGACAGTTCTGTGCTTGTTTTATGAGAGTGGTTTTTTATAGTTCGGGCTACATGGCACCTTCTATTTGTGTCGTTCATTTGCACTGTTTCTTGAGATGTGAGTCAAGTTAGACAAGGTCATATGCAGTTGATCATAAACATGTCAGACCATTTGTAATAAAAAAAGAAGAGAGACAGCAGTCTCCTCCGTTGCATGCAGGACACAGGAGTGAATAATGTCTTGCCAATAAAAAAAGATGTGAACAGTGTGTATGTGTCAGGACCTGAGCTGCATGCAACACTCTTTCTCTGTCCCAGCGTGTAAAACAACTCAGCGTGTACCACATACGACTCTCTCTCTCTGCCTTTGACCTTTGCCTGCAACCCATACTCTCTCTGAACATATGCGTGCTACACTCACTCGCTCATTTTCTTTATTTCAATTCGTTACTTTCTCAAAGCACTGTCGAACAAGAGATATTATTTCACTGCCTTCTCGCGCCTACGCCAAATTGGGTCCAAACTATGTGCAGACCACCTCTCCATGACAGGTGGGGTCTGACATGATTAAATGTATTTTACATCGATGTGACAGATGCACAAGCTCTTGAGCGTGGTGCAGTCCGTCCGCTGACTACCACCAAGAGTGACAGAAGATGCAGCGTATAAAGATGCGACGAAGGTGTAGACCCCTGTAGCTATAGCTATAGCGTGCAAGACCTATAGGAGTATGTCACGAGAGTTACTTCACATGAACGGAGTATGAAGAGCATAATGCTTGAAAGCACAATAGAGACATAATCACTCTCATAATTAAAGCAAAATAAACGTTGAGCCAAAAGTGAAGCCCCAAATCAGATATAAGGGAGAACATACATTTTTAGCAGCTTGTCGTTGAATAATAATGTACAACTCAACTGCTTTGCAGTGCAACTTCAATCTTTCTTCAACTGGAAACAATAGAGGGAACATCTTCTCTGCAGACGGGGATAACAAAATGAGCACCTGAATTCCTTTTACATAATTAGCACCAGCATCAAAGAAATAATATACAATTCATCTCTTTTCACTATTAATATCGAGAAAATAATTTTCCATGTTAACGGTGCACACCACTGCGCTCCAGGTTGTGGACGGTGAGGTACCGCTTGTGAGCTAGCCAGGTGAAGAACTTACACCTAGAGGACTAGCACATGCAACACAATTATTAGCCATGAAGAAGCGATAAAGCATTGTCTACGGTAAAACAGTGAGTCGCCGCGCTCGGGAGAGATGACAAATCTCGAGAATTGTGTGCTGGTAGCGGCCGGATAATGCAGGGCCGCTGCCAATGAGTGGCAGTCACACAGAGAGCAACAAAGTAAAACAAACCTGATTTGCAAGCAACAAAGCATATAATAATATATTTTAAGCACTGTTGCATCACAATATACCTTGCTTGGACCAAATCTTGAAACTTCCATTATGCTACTGCTTTGCATTGCACAAACCTTGGTAGACTAAACGTTCATAACAATGGAGCATATAATAATATACTTTAAGCACTGTTGCATCACAATATACGTCTCATTAACACTTTAAGTTGCAGATTGAGCACATGCAGCATTTAGTAGACTAAACGTTCATAACACTGGAGCAGAAAAAGATAGAGAAATTCATACTGGAACCACACAGGTTCGCAGATGAAATAAAAAGTGGCATGATGGATACTATGTTTTTAGAACGAATATTTCTAGCTTCTTGTGTTTAGCTTATTTGCAATCATATGGAATTATACCTGAGGATTTCATGAGAAGGGCTTGACCTGAAAGAGAAATGATCTTATAGAGGAACAACACAGGGTGACGATACTGGACGAAGGAAGAAATATATGTGATTATGTGCCTTGTGCGTATGCAGTGTGGGATCGATATGCTATTCTGCAGGGGCGTGTGCCATATATGATGCACCAATTAGTTCATATGTAGCTGAACTTGCACCACCTGCCACCGAGTGCTACAACCTGGACTATTAGTTATGAGAAAGATGTGCCATTATCAAAGGTATCAACGCTCGAATTACGCACAATATTTCTGTTAGATGAGAAGCACCCAAAAAGCTGCGATCAATATAGGTAACCCATCAATCTTAGACAAATAACCGACCAGCATACCTGTTCCTTGTCGTGTTTGATCTTTTCCCTTTCTCTGATGTGGAGATGAGCACCTCCCCTCTAACAGGGTTAAATCCGTGATGAGGAACTGAGCAGACATGTCCGGCAGCCGACGGTGGGGCCTGCTTGCCTGCCAGCGGCACAGCACAACACAACCATAGGTGGCATAAGCTGTTGGACACTTAAACTAACCAATTGATCCGTTGAATTAAACGGGTAGATCTCTTTTTTTCTGACTTTACCTACGATAATTGTGGGAGCTCCTATGGTGCCCCTGATTGTGTACATATAAGATCTTGTGTTGAAGCCACTTCCTCACTCCTGCAACGTCAACGAACAATAAAATAAAATGGAAATTATTAACAGGTAATTGCTTGTATATTAATCTAAAACAACATTAAACATAATAATAACCAAACGCCCAGCAACCATTGAATTGGAAAGGACTGTGGAGAATATTGTCAAGCTAATACGCAAGGAGGGACACATTAGTATGGTTAACAGCTATACTCTGTCTACTTTTGACTGTGGATGGAATTCAGCATTTAAATTTTGAATCAGATGAAGACTTCCATGGCCTTGTTAACTAATTAAGGTAAAGGAATATGATCCGAGGGAGAAGGAACTGAAATACGTTATACCTGCAGTGGGACCGCACTTTTAGCACCAAGGTAGTTTTCCTCTTAGTGGATTCTCCGGTGTCCAAGTTGTCGAATAGCGAGCTGCTTATGGACCAGTCAAACACCAAGGGTGCAGTAGCTTTGGAGCAAAAGTATGGCCTACAACTCGATCAGCACACATGTGATCTCTCGAGAAAGGCAAGGAAGCAAAAGTATACCCAACAGGCCCCCAGGCCCCTTTTTTATTGCAGGCTGAAAATTGGCGCCGGCTGACCCAGGACGAACCCAACACGTTAGGAGCCGACCGGGGAAAGAAAAAACACACCAAAACTTTCCGTGCCAGATTCCCACCCGGTGGATGCGCCGAGTCAGTAATTGCATCGTCGTCCTCATCTCATTGCCTCGGCTCCCGCGTGAATCAATGCAAAGTCTGCCGCCGGTTGGCCTTCCATTGATCACGGACAGCACAGTGAAGGTGAGCCGCCGGGCGTCCCGCCCCTTCCAGCCACGCGTCCGCACGGCTGCCTCCCACTCGCTGCTATAAAAGCCGCCTTCGTCGCCGTTGGCCGCACACTCGCCTCGCCACAACCATCTCTCTCTCGGCATGCACATGTTCTCGCCCTCTCTCCTGTTCCCGTCAATCCCGAGCGATGGCGGAGAGGCTCCCCGGGGACGGAGCGGCGGCCAACGGCTTCGGCCGCCGCCATCTGCACGAGTGGGAGGCGTGTCTTCTCCATGAGGCCAACTACCCGGCGCCGTCGGACATGTGCATGCCGGGCTAATGGAGCCTCAGTGCCGGAGGCGTCCCCATGCCCCCGCCGCACGAAGGCCGCGGCGAGATCGCGTCGGTCCAGGTGTCCCTGCCAGAGGAAGTGCGGTAGCTGCCGAAGTTCGCACCAGACAACTACACCATGTGGACTGTGTACTTCTAGTGTCGCCACGCCGACTAGCTCGCGTCCACCAACGGCACTCCAGTGCCAAGGGAGCGCCACAACTCCAAGGGCCAGCGTCAGTGGTGGGGCGTCATCGGGCGCATGCTCCACGCCGTCCTTGAGCACCTTGAGGGCGGCAATGAGCCGTCGTTGGAGTACCCGGCGGCGTCCTCTTCCTCACGCCGTAGGGGCAGCTCATGGCTGCAGAGGCGCATGGCGGCGTCCTCCTCCTCCTCCGGCACGACGCCGCTTGCCACCGTCAAGGCTGAGCCCCTGGAGACGCCGGAGCGCCGGCGCAGCCGCGGCGGCAACCTCGTCATAAACGAGGGCCGCCGCCAACCTTCACCTCCTCCCCGCAGCCAAATTCGTCTGGTCAGGCCGAAGATGGAGCCGGCGACGCTCGTCGTCGTCAAGCAGGAGCACGTCGACATGGCTGCCGACCTCGACACCAGCCTGAAGTGGTCGCGCGACAACTACGCCCGGGAGGAAATGGAGCAGCAGTGCCACCTCTTTAGAAGATCGCCGAGCGGTGCCGGGGACGCGAGGAGGGCCACGTCATCGTACTTGACAGCAACGACGACGAGGAGTCGGAGCCGCCCAACCCCATCCGCAGCGGCAATCTCGGGCAGGGCAGCAACAAGGACAGCGGCGTGTAGGACAACGACGACGGCGGCGGCGGCGATGACGACGACTACACTGCCTTCTACAAGCTCTTCGACATGGACTAGGCTCTAGGCGGCGGCATAGTTTCTTAAGTTTTTTATTATGCCTTTAAAAATTGTACAAATATATATGAACCGCCTGAATTTCGTCCAAGTTGGTGTATTTTTTTTTTTGAAATTTAGCCTAATTTGTATTTCAAAAAACGGCATCTGGGGCCAACTTGGGGCAGCAATTGGGAACCCGAGCGCCCCCATGGCGAAAATAGCACCGGTTAGCCCCTAGGAGGCGCTATTTCAGTCCCTGGGGCGCCGAATGGCTGGAGATGCTCTTAGCTCCTGCTATCTTGTGTGTTGAAGCCACTTCCTGAATCAGATAAAGAAATCCATGGTCTTGTTGACTGGTTAATAAATGAGTATGATCCAACGGATAACGAACTGAAATATGCTATCATGTAGTGGCAACGACATTTTTATTAGCAAGATAGTTCTCCTATTAGTGATCCTCCACTCTCCAAGTCATTAAAGAGTGAGCAGCTTGTGAACCTTTCAAATACAAAGGCTGCACTAAATTTGGACAAAAGTATGGCTTACAACTTGATCAGCACACAGGTGATCTCTCGAAAAAGGCAAGGAAGAACATCCCGTTGTGTGTTGATGCCACTTCTTAGCTCCTGCTATCTTGTGCGTTGAAGCCACATCTTGGATCCTGTGACAGCAACAAGACAATAAAACAAAATGGAAAGTACCAAGTAGTTTTCTTCTTAGTTTGCAACAACGTCAAATAAAGAAGATACACGTAATCTATTTTCACTATTAATAACAAGAAAGTTATTTGCCACTTTTTGGTCCTCCATTTCCATGGTGTCGAATAGTGAGCGGCTCATGGACCTTCCAAATACCAAGGCTGCAGTAACTTTGGAGCTAAAGTAAGGCTTAGAACTCAATCAGGAGACAAGTGATCTCTTGAGAAGGCAAATAAGAAAAAAAACATACCTCTGTGACTATTTAGAATTTATATGGCCTGCTCGACATCACTGTTTAATATATCACGAGACTTACTTCACATGAATGCAGTATGAAGAGCATAATGCTTGAAAGCACAATAGACATACTCACTCTCCGAATTAAAGCAAAGTAAACGTTGAGCCAAAAGTGAAGCCCCAAATCAGATATAAGGGAAAACGATTCCATTGATTGTAGCACTGGCAAGGTAACGGTCCACAAATCATACATGTCATGGTTGCACCAAAACATCATATTTTGGGTTGGCTGGACCAAATCAACATGATGCCAGTTTATTTCCTAAAACCTAGTTTTCTATGTATCTGCTTGCAACCTTCTATTTTCTTCATGTTTGATCCAGGCAATGGTTGACAACAATGTGACGTCATTGTCGCTTAACGTAAAGATCTTGTAGCTCATGATCATGGAAGCGAGGCTCTGAGGCAAAATCATGTCATTGACGTCATTAAATGCTTTCCCTACTTACACCAGCTTCACATACTGTTCAGTTGAAATTATCCGACTATTTGTTTCTACCACATTAGGTGTTACTCTCTATTCATCCTTATGTTGAGTTCTACTCAAAATTATTTATTTGCCACATCTGGCATCATTTTAAGTCATCGATGAGCCTTGTTCCAACCAAGCCGAACGGCAATCCAGTTGATAGTACGGGTGAGTGGATTAATAAACATCTCTAGCTAGTAGTAGTGAGAAACTATCCAGATAACATAGAAGATGTTAACTTTGCCATGTTCTTTATTTGTGCATGAGTGCTCTACTTAATGGAGTTTCATATCCCTTCTAGCTGGCACAGAAGATGGACTTCTAAGGAATCTAAGCCTATGGATGTTATGAACAGACTATCTCCAAATGCTCGGATTAATTTTAGGGATCAGAGAGAGATGAATATATTACATATGTGTTTGTTTCGACAATATTTCGACACAAGATGTGATGGATATGCATATAGTTGAGTCAACCCGAGTCGAGCATAACTTGTGTGTTGAAACCACTTCTTGGCTCCTGCTATCTTGTGTGTTGATGCCACTTCTTGGATCCTGCTATAGCAAAAATCCAGGAAGCGTGTAATGGAAATTATCAATAGTGAATTGTTTGTACAGGAATCCAAACCAGCAAAAAAGATAAACTTAAGTACTTGCAAAATGTGCAACAATCATCGAACTGGAAACAGTTGTGAAAGATAATGGCATGCTCATATGCCAGGAGAGATACATTAATATTGTTAACAGCTTCCCTCTCTCTACCTGTGACTGTAAAGTTTTTTTTAACGAGGCAAAAGATTTGCATTTTCATTAATTAAGAAAAGAGAGAGTTGCCCTGTTAATTTGTAGCAAACAGGGCGGAAAACTGAACTGTAAAGGTTGGAGTTCATCGTCTGTTTTAAGTTATGAATCGGATGAAACAAAACCATTTCTATCTCAAAGATATGTTTCCTCTTAGTGATCCTCCAGTGTCTGGGTTGTCAAAGAGTGAGTAGCTAATGGATCTTCCAAAACAAAGGCTACAGTAATTTTCGAGCAAAAGTATGGCTTACAACTCGATCAAGGGGCACAGGTGATCTCATGAGAAAGCAGAGGAAGGAAGAACATACCGACTTGTGTCGAAGCCACTTCTTACCTCCTGCTATCTTGTGTGTTGAAGATATTTCTTGGATACTGCTATAGAAGTATAGAACCAACACGATAAATGAAATGGAAAGTACCAATAGTTTTCCTCTTGGTGATCCTCCGGCGTCCAAATTATCGAAGTGTGAGAAGCTTATTCCTGGTTATGATTTTATATATCATAAAAGTACATCGTAATAACAGAACCCTATTACCTGTGTATTTTCGAATACATGGAGTAATGATTCTGGCCGCTCGGTGTCAGCGGCGCAATCGCCGTAAAAAAAATCGAGCGTGGAGGAGGAAGAGAGAGGTCGTCCTTGTGCGAGACAATGGTGCTGATGCAGTTCTCGGCGCCATGGCGCGGCCCCCTACCTCCTGATGCACCCAGGCCCTGGATGCACCCATCATCGTAGATCTGAGGCCGCACATGGCGGTGATTCCTGGCTGGCGGAGGAAAGATGCCATCTTCGCAGGGAGTCAGAGGCGTGGCAGTGGTTCCTTGGCTTCTCTGGACGGCGAGGCGCAGATGGATACGCAGAGCAGATGCGCGGCGGTTCCACTGATTGGGGCGGTGGTGGTGGAGGTAGTAGGTAGGAGCAATGGATAGGGAGGGTCCTGGGATGGTTCGGGGTCGGCAGGCAGGAGGCGGGAGGGATAAATCAGGAGATGGGAGATGAGACTGGCAGGTTGTGGCATAAGTGGAGGTCGTGCCGTGAGAGTTTTTCTTCTCCTGTTTTTTCACGGTTCGGAGAGTGGGGTTTTCCTCCTCAACCTTTTTCTGCGTGGGAACCCGACGAGACGAGGGGGATTCTGCTTTAATAGTAGAGATAATATTTCATGAATGTGGTATACACTACACAAAACTCATATGAAACATACAAGAACAGCTAGGTACTCATATAAGAACAGTTTAATGCTCGAACACCCCAATAATTTGGGTGATCCAAATTATTGGCCGTCATCCAAAGATACACCCACGCACACGGTCAACAACCAATTTTTTGACCGTCCAAGCATGCACGTGCAGTTAGCTAGTGGAGGAATAACCGGATCAAGCCAATGTGTGTGGCTGGCCGTGGGGTGTGCATGCATGGCAGGAGTGGTGCGCTTGTGTGCATGCTAGCTAGGTAGTTAGTGGGTCAAAGTAGTGGCGTGAGTTTAGGTGGCACTGGTGCTGGCCGTGTGTATATATAGTTTGCATTGAGTAATAGAAAAGGTAGCCGAGAGGGCTGGGCAAAAAGATGTAACACTTGTGATTGCCAAGGAAGTGCCTCACAGCAAAGCTGGCTGGTTTTCTTCCTTGGTACATGTGTGTGTGTGTGTGTGTGTGTGTGTGTGTGTGTGTGTTTCCCTGGTGTGTGTGTCCTCGTGTTCATCAGAGTGTTCTTGAGAGTAACCATGAGAAGAAGAAGAAGAAGAAGCGGCGCTGCGGAGAGAGGCGGCGCCAACAAATTCTGAAAGTAATATTGGAGATCCAAATTAACTGAATTATTAAGGAATAGATTTTCTGGTTAATTTTTTTAGCAAGAATGCAACTTGTATTTCCGGTGCCATAGGGCAGTATATAAAAATCCGTGGTTCACAGGCCGCCTGGGAGACTTGCACAAGCGTGCGCCAGTGGTGAGACGGAGCAAGCCCGCAGTCGCATGACAGGTGGAACAAGGCCAGCGGAGGATGGAGCGAGACAGCATGGGGTGGTGGCCTCCTGGATCGGGTGGCGGCGGCCTCCTGGCAGCCACCAGGCAGCGACAACCTGGCAGCAGGGTGGAAACAGCGGGCAAAGGGAAGGGCCAGCAGCCGGCGTGTGGAGATGGGGCTGATTCGTGAAGGAGATGGGTGATGGCGGAAGCTAGCAGGGCTAGCAGCAGCAGCCACGGGAAAGAGATGGCGGCGGTGAGAGAAGAAATCAGTGGCAGCACGACGGGATCTTAGCACGAGTTGCACATGCGGAAAAATACCTAGGCATTAATATTATGTTTGGAAATATGGAACTTGCATTTTTCAAGTGGGCATAGACCAGTATGTATATGAAGAAAACCCTTTATAGAATGGGGGAAATACAAAGGGACACATGGCTCTAATATACCATGTCATAAGAAGATGCAAGTGCTAAAAGACATAAACTCTAATATGGTTATAAGAAATATTCAATTTGTATTTTCAGGTGGGCATAGGTCAATATAGAAAACCCCTTTATAGAATGGAGAAATTACAAAGGGATACACAACTAAATATATATAACTCTAACCGATTTCATGAGGAACAAAATTTGAACTATTATTATATAATTATGTAGCAGACAGGAGACAAGGATAGAAACAACACCACCTTTCTGTGGTACCATTTTTTAATGTAATATGGCATTACCAATTTAATGTAGTTATGCCACAGTGAGAAACCATAAGTCTGCTACCACAAAAGAAAAAGGGAAATTAAAGTTTCATAAGATGAGAATGTACCATCATCAAGGCTTATTTTCGCAGATGTGGTTACCGACCTTCTAGTCTTAAACCTTGAGCTGATGATGCAACATAGTTAGGAAAATCAAATAGAAACAAATGAACTAACTGATCAAATTGCTTTAGAAATAGCATACCAGTAGGAAAATGTTTGACGTATTGGATCAACTCCCTTAGGCCCAAGCTGAGAAATAAATGGGAATATTAGTTCCAGGAGCTAATAACAAAATGTTTCAATTTAAATAAATATACAGTATTCATAAATTTACTATGCTAAGCATGTAAAAGGATACACAATGCGGATTCTGCACGTATCCTGCACATTCTTCAAACAACTCAGGGGTAAATTAGAACAGCCCGGCTTAGTTACTAAATCTATCATTTATTATGAGGAAATTTTGTAAGTTCTATCACTAATTTACCTCTATTCTCCATGCATCAACCTTGATACTAACATCAATAGCCTGACGTTCTTTAGATATCTGCATGAATGAAAAGAACAAATCAACAATCAAACTATTGCAATGTTGAAAAATAACATTACAATGAAAAATCTAGAAGTTTACGAACCCAAAACTCAAAGTGGAATAGGTCATGTGATGATTTTACGTGACATCTCAGGCCCTAGTATATATCACGAGAATCACAATGTCAGATGTGTGCCTTGAGAAAGTGTGCATAAAAACTATTCCCATAAAAATAAATAAGAAAGGGTGGATAGAGTAATAACTGTTCCCAAGAACAAGCCAGCAATAAGCAACATTTGAATAAATAACAAATGTGAAGTGTGAAATAACAAAAACAATTTACCCCAAATGTAGTAGATGACACAGATCCCTGGCCTTAGCAGCAATAAGCAACATTTAAATAAATAAACAAGATGCAAGTTATCTTAAAATTTTACCTTGTAGCTTCCACACTTTACGAAGAAAAAGGGGCAAGCAAATCTTCAGTGATTCGTAAGAAGGGGTCAATATAAGAATCATGAACTGAACAACAATATTTAACTTCAACAACAAATATTATGCAGTGGTGCAAAACTGCACATAGGTAACCGCAAAGCATTTAACACAAGATCATTGTGATGATAAACATTCAAAGCATGATGGCACATAAAAAAAGCATTAATATCGTCCCCGTCTTAAGTTCTAAGATCAAATTCAAAACCATTAACAGCATAAATTATCCACTATGTTACTTCCTTTTGTATTGATACCCTAATATTCCTATAATGAATATATTCTCAACATTTTTTACCTTGCTACGGCACCATAACTAATTGGACAAAGTAATTAATAAGATTACTTACCCCCATAAACATCAGAAGCTTTCAACCAATAACATGCTTACCAAGAATCTTAGCAAAATTTAATTACTACCTTAGTTGCATACATATTGATATTATTATTATTAAAATCAAACATTTATACTTAGTTACACTAGGAAAAGTAGAGAACCTAGGGAAAATGTCAGTATATGATGCTAACAAATGTCGATGAAAATGAAAAATGTGCTAGCCCAAATGTTGTGTAAGAAAGAACCTTCGGTCTTCTCCATAGTATTGTTGTAATACTTGTAGTTGAAATGCACATTGCCAGCTCTTAATCTGGAGAAATATAAATAAATACTTTCTCATTTTATGATACAAAAATAAAAATGTGTTAACAAAGCTGAAACTTAGAGCAATCTGTCATGATAAACTCTAGTGAAACACTAGATCGGCCAGGCTTAGTTCTAGGCTGACTATCCTGACCACAAAAGTCCAGGCTCACAAGCCAGATAAACCAGCCTCGCTAGCCAAAGCCCCAAGTACAAACTCTAAGGATTAACAAAATTGTTTTTCATGTTGAGATATTTTTACTTGCCCTTTTACAAGTCCACATCCATGACAATTTTGAAAGGTATAGCTTCCATCCAATAACTCACAATTTAGTTGGAACCCTATAAACTTAGATTTAATTGCACACTAATCCTATTAATAAAACCCGTATAGTTTTTATCCTGCCATTATTACGTGATGGACAAATGGCAGAACAAACTAGCAACATGATCAGCACAAGTACATTTACCTTCACCACATGGATTTGATCCCCAAGCAACAGAATGACAGAACTAGTGGTATGAAAAATCGAGAAATAGAATTTTAACATGCCCACACTTGACCTCATAAACCGAGAAATCTATCCCAGTTGTTGGCTAATCACGGGCACTGCCGGCGGACTATATAAAACATCCATAAGGGCATAACATTTACTCGTTGTACAGAGAATTAGTGTTCATTATTTCCAAATATTATTGTGCATATTTATTGGGTTGTTTGTTATGATCACAGGGTTGAATATCCGTGGAATATCACACACACACACACACACACAGTTGTTGTATGTATGTGTTGTATGCAGTAGAAACATACTAAATTCTTCAAGTAAATAAATTGTGGAGCATACACTTTTGTGGTCAGGTTTCATACGTAAACATGCACACATATTTGATATGTTACCGAGGACACATTTTTCTAAAAGATGTTACATCTCTCTTAATATAATATTTGGACCAAAACTGATATAGATTTCAGACCAGCTTA
>NC_041382.1:7870083-7908524 GCF_002162155.2 Triticum dicoccoides | reverse complement strand
TCTCTCTCTCTCTCTCTCTCTCTCTCGCTCTCTCGCTCCCTCCCTCCCTCCCTCTCTTTTGCGGGTTTGCACCATATCGTGTGCCCCACAAAGTACTTCATACTAAGAGTAATGAGTGTTGACACATACAAATATCCTATAGTACTTCGAATTGTATGGTGTGTTTATTTAAGGAAGCTATGGTGCTATGAAATTATTGTGTATCCACATGAGCTGTTTCTCGGGCTCGTTGTTTGCTTAAGTATTGCGTATAAGAGTAAGCTCATGAAGTCAGGATAGAGTACTTGTGTATCCATCCACAATCAGGAGGCGCTTGTTTTGTTACAAATTTTTTTGGTCCATATTGCAGAATTTCTAGAGATTCAGATTACCATCATCCTCGAAATGTAGCTTTTTTTGCCGATCGCAATGTTGGAATTAGAATTATAATAGCACTACACATATGAGTAGAGAATGTGACTTCTTAATTTGTGCACCCAGGCTCATGTTTGTTTTCTACCACTGTGTGAGTGTTGATCATTCTGATTTTTATATGGCAAAAAAAGTAAGTAGGGTTATTAATGGTTGCTATGCATCTAATCTAACTTAGTTGCATCATTCATAGGCTAAAACTGCTCAATGATATATCAAATTCCATGGCCTCCCCTCTAATGTCACAACAATAGATAAAGAATGGGTCAAAGTTAGTTTATTGCATAAAGAACTTTCTAAGTTATGTTTCATCCTTCAGTTCATTCACAGCTCCAACACCACTTATCTAGTGCCATGAGACGCGTATACTGGTTTCTTCCAGGAAGGACAGACAATGTACCCTCCAGCTTGGTTCACCCAGAAAATGTTTGTTATCAAAGACGAATATGAGCATGCTTGCAGGGTAAATCACCATTGTATCTTATAAAACAATTCTAAAATTCTCTCTCTCTCTCTCTCTCTCCCTCTCCCTCCCTCCCTCCCGCCCTCCCTCCCTCTCTTTTGCGGGTTCGCACCATCGTGTGCCCCACAAAGTACTTCATACTAAGAGTAATGAGTGTTGACACATACAAATATCCTACAGTACTTAGAATTGTATGGTGTCTTTTTTAAGGAAGCTATGGTGCTGTGAAATTATTGTGTATCCACAGGAGCTGTTTCTCGGGCTTGTTGTTTGCTTAATTATTGTGTATAAGAGTAAGCTCGTGAAGTCAGGATAGAGTACCTCTGTATCCATCCACAATCAGGAGGCGCTTGTTTTATTACAAATATTTTTGGTCCATATTGCAGAATTTCTAGAGATTCAGATTACCATCATCCTTGAAATGTGGTTTTTTTGCCGATTGCAGTGTTGGAATTAGAATTATAATAGCACTCCACATATGAGTAGACAATGTCACTTCTTAATTTGTGCACCCAGGCTCATGTTTTTTTTCTACCACCGTGTGAGTGTTCATCATTCCGATTTTTATATGGCAAAAAAAGTAAGTCAGGTTATTAATGGTTGCCATGCGTCTAATCTAACTTAGTTGCATCATTCATAGGCTAAAACTGCTCAATGATATATCAAATTCCATGGCCTCCCCTCTAATGTCACGACAATAGATAAAGAATGGGTCAAAGTTAGTTTATCGCATAAAGAACTTTCTAAGTTATGTTTCATCCTTCAGTTCATTCACAGCTCCAACACCACTTATCTAATGTCATGAGACGCGTATACTGGTTTCTTCCAGGAAGGACAGACAGTGTCCTCCAGCTTGGTTCACCCAGAAGATGTTTGTTATCGAAGACGAATATGAGCATGCTTACAGGGTATCTCACAATTGTATCTTATAAAACAATTTTAAAATTCATTCTCTACTGAAATGTCATAGCTACGCGCTTAAACAGTCTTCTGATCTATCTCGGGAACAGAGACATATAATATATGATAATGACCTCCTTTACAAGTCTGAGCATCCTCTCTGTAATATGATTCAAGTGTGGTACAACTACAAACTTGTTTTTTCAATTGTATGAATTCTATTGTTATTTTAGTGTTTTACAGAAATATTTTTCAGAAGAGAAAAAAGTGATTGTGCAACTTTATTTTGCTTCACTATTTAATTCTATGATTTTCAAAATCCCAGTTTCTCCGGTACTGTAACTTATGTATCAAATCAGACTAATCTTTTCTTTGTTTGCAGCTTGTATTTCGTAATACGGTCACAAGGATGATGTTATTTCCAACCTATTCATGAATCATGTGCATTTGCCACATATATTTAAATGGTCATGTATGGTTCATGGAAGCCATGCTAATAATCTAATGGTCAGTTAGAATGTTTTCAGAAATTTTATTTCAGGATATTTCCAGATATTTCTTCGTCTAAGAATATTGTTTGATAAATTAAACTATGATAAAGATGTACTTTCTGTTGTCCATAAAGTATGCTCAACTTGATATGTAGTAATGGATATGTGTGTCGCATGTGTGTGATTACTACTTGGATGGAAATGAGTTGTGTTTACAACATTATTACTCCCTCTCATCTATATCAATTGTCGCTACAATTATTATGGAAGCGTGATGACTACACTTGGGGCACAGGTGGGTTGCACCGCATGCAGCACCGAGGACCTCCCCTTTGCAGCACCCCAACTCACAAAACCAGGCAGTCAGCAGCAGCGCTGCTAGCGTTAGTAGCAGTTTGTCTACCGCTTGCAGCAGCAGAGCTCAGATGGCAGCAGTGTCTGCCATTTTGGAGCCTCAGGCTACAGTTTTGCAGCAACCGACTCGCAACACCAGCAATGCCATCATTCTGTCCACTGTGTTGGAGCGTCTATCTTTAGTTTTGCAGCGTCGACGGCAGACCTCGCGTCCATTGCCAGCAGACTTGCAGGAGCAGCAGCATATTCTTACAACCGCGAAGTGGTAAGCTTTCAGTAGCGGCAGCAGAACAGTGGTATTGCTTGCGTTTAGTGGCGACAGTGCTTGCAGCGACAGCGTGCAACAGTGCTCACGGCATCGTTTGCAATCAAACAGCTGCGGAGATAGCAGGATGCAACATTGCTTGCAACGTGGCGATGGTGGAAGAAAACGAAGCATGCGATGCTCTCGGTCTGGAGTAGGGCTCACAGCATTTAGGGCTCAATTTATTGACTGAGACAATGGAGAGAAAAGAGAGGATAGGGGCAGACTGTGATGCGCTCGAATTGGAGGAAGGCCAATGGCGCCACGAAATTTCTGGGAATGGTAGGTATGTGGTAGACGAGTGGTAGACAAGGGAAGCGGCTGATGCAAGCGTTGGAACAGTTGGGTGATTGAAATCGTCTTTCAACAATGAATATGTTCATCTTCACCTGCTCAACTATGACAAACGTCCAGGTTTCACCCTTAGCTATATATAAAATCGATAGTTAACACCGTAAATATTCAAAATAGGGCCTGGTGCAGCCTAAATGGTCCCCATATTTAGTTTTGACAATTGCCACACACATGGAGAAAATGTATTCATTGCATAGAAAAGGTCTGGCTCCACAATGCTAGAACTTACTCAGCCTTATCGAAAAAATCAAAATCAAAATGAATACCTTCAAACTAAACTACCTAAGGAAGAGAACCAGGCAGTAGTCGGTTGCCTATAGCGCAAGTATGCACGCTCACCCACCTGCATTCGAGGCGCGGGCTTTGCAGGGTGGCTAATTTCTTCAAAGAAAGAAAATGCCCCAAGTGCTAGTGGCGATGGGTCAAGTTTATGTTCGAGAAAAAACACCTAAGGAATGCATGCGATTATTATGTTTAGCTAGAGATGTACTAGTGTTACCTTATTATACGAGGTAATGACGGAGTTGGGACATTACTGTATGAGTAACTACTATATGGGTTTTCACGGATGTCTCTTGCCCCAGCCTCTTGAGCAGATATGCCAACTTGGAGTTTATATGAACCCATGGAACAAAATAAAAAAACTTAGACAAGCTGCTGGAGCAACTGATAGGCAGTTTCCAACATAATCCATTGCCACACTGGATAACAACAGTTATTAGTCCCTTAAATATGGAAATGAGAGTAGATCAATAAATAAAGGTAGGAGACCGCTCAAAAAAGGTACAAGGATATCCTTACCGTAGCATCAACCTTGTGAGGGCAAAATGTCAAGCAATTGTCTTGCTCAAGAATTTTTTATGCATGCATAACAAAAGGAAATATAAGTAAGGTCAACATACAGCTGAAGCAACTAATTTCCACTACACCCCAGTAATAGTCTTCATTTTTCAATTTGTAAAACCATGATTGTGAAATCAGAGGAACAACTGAAGAAAAGCTGATTCGCAGAATCACTTAAGCTTACATACACTGAAGATTCCATCCTTTACTGATAATATTAATCTTGTAACATGTTCTCTTGCCAAAGATGCAAAGTGCGCTACTTCTGATGTGGCAATTCACTGCCAGAACTTTTGGAAGGTGATTTCTAATTAAAGACAAGCACTACAATATTCTAGAAGACTAAAAGTACATGACATGTTAATCATCCAAATACAAGTGGCTAAGCTAATTTATTCAGTCTGAAACTTCAGGTCCTACAAAGGATTGTGCTTCATCCATGTTGGAATTCAGCCCAAAGGATCGATCACATCAAAACACACACGCACCGAAACTTTTAGCCAAGATCATGTATCGTGCCCTTGTTTTTCCCTTAATTTCTTTTCTCTTTTCACCCCTTCAATAAAAATCTCATGATGTTGCTCTGGCTGTGTATATACATACATGGGGGATGTAGTGGTTTCCTAGACCTACACGGACTCTAAACAGCCGAATCGAACTAACCTAGTACAGCTAGCCTAGTACTACACGACTATGACTCCTACTTGTACTACCACGTATATATCCTAGCCGATTAGTGATTTCCTAATGTGACATGGACTAACCAAAACCTAGTACTACTCAAAACTCTTGTTTTACTACTACACATGACCATGTATTCCTAATACATGGAAACTAACTTAACTACAACTTAGACACTAATCAGACTTGACACTAATCAAAATTATGCTAACAATCCATCCTATGGTTAACTACTATAGAAAAGTTATGGTACATAAATTAAGAACATTCAAGCTTAATACTATGGAGAAGTTCAATTAAAGTACCTCTAAGAAGCTTTGTCTCATTTCAACCATAGGAGTTAACTTCACGGTATGTCCCAAATTTAAAGTCGTCGCATGATTCTCGAATGACAAACGAAGTAAATTAATTGATACATTACCCCAGAAACATTTCCCTTCAAGGTCTGTCAAAATGTATTAGTAAATAGTTGCACTCAACAATCCTACAAACCATAACTACGTTCTGAGCTTAAAAATGTTGGTCTTGACACTTATTTTTAGAAGGAAAAGGTGTTATGGCTAGAAGCGGTACGTGTGATAATAAGGATCCTCCCCAAGCAGAAGAAAATAATCTAAATTAGTAATGCAGAGAGCATAGTATCCCCCCCTCCCCTGTAAAAATCTTGGCAAACAATGTTTAAAAACATATTTTTTGGATCTCCTACCTAAAGGCAACCATACACATAGCCAATACTTTGCTCACCAGCACTATGTTCACAAGTTATCCATGTATTAAAGGAATCTCTTTGTGAATTATTAGTGTTGGTTTATGAGTATAACTGTGATACTAATGGTTCTTTGAAAACAGAAAACTGTAACACTAATCTTTATGCAACAAAAGGTTCGGCATACTGTTGTCAGCTGTTTACCACCTGGAGATAGGTCGCTGCAAGGTTCATGGTTTGGCCCAAAATACAGACGTCAACTAGATTCGAATATACTATGAGATAGTCGTAGTTTGGCCATTGGCCAGGATTTCATTCAAGAAATGGGAGTTTGGGAGAACAGTTGTATCTTCAACCACATGAATAAGCAATATAAGTTGCCAGCTAGCGAATAGCTCAATCCAGTTGACTAATGTGTTGTGTAGCTAAATGTATCAAGTACTAATTTCTAAGTCCTACACACAACTGCATCTTGTGCTTGTTCTAGAAACTATTTAGCATATTTCAAAAGAAATGAAACCAGAAGCTTACTTTGGAGAGCAGATCGTTCCAAATGGAACCCAATGCAGTTGTTTTCACCAATATCTTCTCCAACTTGTCCTGCTGAAACTAAAGGGAATCAAAATGTGATGGTTGTGAAGAACTGTAGAACACACGGAATAACATATGATGCACATCATACCACGACTGATAAGGATAATGTTAAGGTTGAAAGCTCCGGAGGATGCTAAATTCTAGATGTCTGGAATTACAAATGTAGCTTTGGTGTGATCTTTACTACCAAATCCACTAAAAGTTGTAAGAAAATAGGCCCGGATGAATCGACATATGGGAGGGTGCTGTGCATAACATTTTGTCAATAATAAGAGATAATTTGGTACAAAATATCGATTGAAACAAAGAATAGGTATACTTACCCCTTCAAGTGAAATGTTACTAGTAGGTGTAGCTAACAATACATAAAGAGGGGAGTATTTGTACCTCGAGAAAGTGATACAGTTAGTTGAATCCTACATCCATAACACAAAATTGGTCAGCTTTTGCATGATGTAACACATAAGATTAAATTTCGATAGTGGTTAGTACTTGTAGTATCACAGAGATTACACATGAAAGAACTTAATTTCTTGGGCCTTGTTTAGCCCAGCTACCATTTTGGTGTATGTAGAGCAGCAACCAAGCTACTATTTCTTGGTCCTTGTTTAGCCACATTGCCATTTTGGTGTATATAGGGGCAGAAACCATCTAGCTCTATGTCAAATATTGCTAACTAAAAGTAGTTGCCCTACAATATCAATATAGTGATTATTCCTTGTTGAGTTGTGTCCTACATTGCCGCACCGAGAAAAAATAATACTTGACTTTGTGTACAATATTTTATAACATGTGTACATTTCGACTTACAGCTTGTATCGCATCTAATAAGCTCACTGTGTTGTATATGCTGCCATAATCTATAAATATATGATATTTAATTGAATGGAACAACATATACCAGTTACATGTTTAATTTGCTAGAATATTAATATGGTCACAATCTTGCAATAGATGTGGGATATAGTCATATGCTATCAATTAGCTCATGACTATTGCAAAGATGCATCGATTTGAAAATATCATCCTACGTGAGGATGTCGGGCAGGGCCATATCAGCGATCTGATGATATTTTCCACCTTAGTGATCTTTGCGCAGATATTTATTAATGCTTCCATGTGTACATCAATGCACCAAAAATGGGTAACACACAAATCTGGTGGAGTGTAACATTCTGAAAACCTTGGATCCCTATATATTCTACTTTTCACTAACTTAATTATGGTTGTTTACTCTACATTTCATTATCATATTTGTCTGAAATGTTATATAGCCAACCTAGGCATGTCATTAGGAATGGCAATAATGAATCAAATTGGCTACCAAATGACTAGACAAGCACTAACATTAATGATGATGTGCATTACATTCTTCAAATTATTGGGCAGACTCAGTTATGATCAGATCGATTCTACGATTTCATCATGCACATTTACAGTTTTATTTAATCTTTATGGCGGTAACCTACATTGGCTATCAGGTTCCATTAGGGCAAGCCTTGACCAGGAACTACTCAATTCATATATATTTTTGTTGAATAAAATTGATGTCATTAGATTCATATTCCAAAGTACTAGCTTTTTGTGGTTATGATTTTTTCTGATAAAAATGTACATAATAATAACGAAATTCGCTATGCATTTTGAAATGGAGGGAGTAATAGTGAATCTCTGATATGCTGGAAAAGAAAATACTTTCTGAAATGGAACAGTTAATCTTTTGACATTTGGATCTGAATCAGAACAATATTTACACATGTCCTGCAATAGATTATAGTCAAAGCTTGTAGTATACCTCTTCTTTCGTCTTGCTTTTATCATGTAATCAAGGCATCTTTGCAGGAAAGTGGGCTGCAAAGGTCAGTGAGACATCATTGTTACGTGATCACTTACATGGTGAAGGGTGTGAGTGAATAAGCACATGCAATCCGTGTCGAATGAGGCCAGAATTTTAAAAAGAAACTTACATTTTTAGCGGCTCGATGTTGAATAATATTGTACCACTCAACTGGTTTGTAGTACAACTTGAGACTTTCTTCTAAAGCAAGCTTCTCAGCTGGAGACAATTGAGGGCACATCTGGTTTGCGGACGAGATTAATGAAATCCGCACTTGACGCCCTGTACATAATTTGCAACAGCGTCAAATAAAGAAGATACAAGTAATATCTTTTCACTATTAATAACAAGAAAATCATTCACCATATTTACATGGTTGCATAAGATCAACTCAATTAGTTTCTAGAATCAGGATGCGACCAAACAGCGCAAATTAGATTTGAAGTGGGGAGTCATTAATTCATGGAAGTCAGAACTTTCCATATACTACTATCTAGATGTGCGACCATTATATTTATCCATAGAGATTATCAACCAGTGATGAATCAATTAGACAATCACCATTTATTAATTTCCAGATATAAACAAGGTTAGCAACATATATACTTGAACTAAGCAACCATTAATTTTTGGAACTACTTACTGTCATAAGGAGACTTCACTATCTACCACAACAAAATACCCCCCCAGCAGGTATCATGATGCAGCCCGCTATCCGACTGGAGCTCTAACATCATATGTATCTTGTCCCCCAGGGTTGATATCATAGTTGCAACCCTGCATGCCAATTACCACATGACCCCTAAGGTTCAGTCCTTTTGAGCTTTTGATTCTCCTGAATCAGCTTTTGGGAAACTTCCCACAAAATTATGTAGAATCAATCATCGAGTTATTTTCTGAGATTGTAGTTAGTGATTGTGGGATGAGTTGTGTGCTGAAATGTCTATAATGTCCCTGAACTAAAGCTGGATGTTGAATTGCCAACACTTCGTTGCACCATTCCTCCGTTCATAGTAGCAATTTTATTTTTACATACTTGCACCATTCATCCATTAATACCTCACAGTAGCATCGTGCATTCACGATAGCAATTTTTTTACATACTTGCACCGTTCATCCATGCATCTAGGAAAAACTAGCACAATTAATCCATTCATCAAGCAAATCATCAACTAAAAATCAACATACATCCATCTAACAAACATCCAATTATCCATGTACAAGAGAAAGGAACAAACAAGAGACAGAGAGATGAAGAGAGGCTCACCCCAGCTAGCAATCAAAGGGGACGAATTGCTGGTAGGTGGTGGCGACAAGGGTCACCACCGAGGTTGGACGAGGCCGGGTGGAGAGTTGCAGGGCGGAGCTCGGCAGGGATCAGAGGAGGCCGGGCGGAAGACGGCAAGGCCCACCGGGTTGGGCGCGTCGGGCTGCGCTCGCCGGCTGTTGCAGGGTCGGCCGTCGCTCGTCGGAAGGGAGGAGAAGAGGATGGGCAGCGCAACAAGGAACCCTAGCTCGCCACTCGATTCGTTCGGCGCCGGGTGGGGATCAAGCGAGGAGACAGCAGAGGCCGGGCCCAATCGTTTTCTCGAGGGGAGGCAGGTTCGGTAGTGGGTGGGCATTTCCCTGATAAATTCAGGCTGAAATAAGGGTAGACTCCTAAAAGCCAAACGCTTTCTTTTGAGGGGACTCCATAAGAGCATCTCTACAAGCCCCTTAGAGCATCTCCAGCAGCGCCCCCAACAGGCCCTCCTCAGGCGTTTTTTCCGCGCCGGCGCCCAAAAATCGGCCCAGCCGCTCCCCCAAGAGGCCGTTTTTCGGCGGTTTGGGCCGAAACTGACGCCGGCGGACCCAGGCCGAACCCGGTGCGCTGGGGGCGCCCGGGGGCGCCGGGGCAAATGATTTTGGCACGAAAGAGGATGGGCCCGCCGAGTCAGCGAGACACTGCTTCGTCGCCCTCATCGCCTCGGTTCCCGCGGGAATCAATGCGGCTGGCCAAGGCTGTCACGTTGCCGCGCCGGTCAGCCTCCATTGATGCCACACGGGCGGCGCAGTGAAGGCGCCACGACGCGTGTCCCGCCCTCACCTGCCACGCGTCACTCGACATGTAGCCTCTCATCGCTCCCGCTCGGCTATAAAAGGCGATGTCCCCGCCGATGGACAGCAAAATTCTCAGTTCCCCCCACTCCGGCGCACAAAGCTACACTCTCCCCACCTCCCCGCCTTCCCGTCAATGAACAGATGGCCGAGAGGTTTCTAGGAGACGGCGCGGCGGCGAATGGCTTCGGCTGCCGCCACCTCCAAGAGCCGGAGGCGCGCCTCCTCTACGAGGTCGAGTACTCCCCGCCCCCGGACATGCGGGTGCCAGGGACGTGGAGGCTGAGCGTCGGCGGTATCCTGGTGTTGCCTGTGCCTGAAGGGGCGGCGTGGCGGGCCGAGATCGCCCGCACCCGCTCGTCCCTGTCGGAGGAGCAGCGGAACAAGCCGCGGTATGCTGCCGACAGCCACACCATGTGGTCCACGTACTTCGCGCGCCGCCACGAGGAGCAGATCGCCTCCACCAACGGCGTCATCCCCCGCAGCCGCCTCAATGCCGACGGGCAGCGCGAGTGGTGGGGTTTGCCTGGTCGCGCCCTCGAGGCTGTCCTCGACCATATCGAGACCGGCAACGTGTCGCGCCACGAGTACCCGCCGCGGCCATCCTTCTCTCACTGCCGTGGTAGCTCCTGGACGTCGTGGCGGATGGAGCCGGGGTCACCCTTGTTATCGGGCTCCGGCTCGCTGGCTTTTCGTCCCGTCAAGCCTGAGTTGGAGGAGACGCCGCTCGGGTGCCGCACTCGTAGCGGCACCCTCGTCATCAACGAGGGTTCCCGGCACTCCCCGCCTGGTCCGGCACCGGCGAGGCGCTTCCTCTGCCTGGTCCAGCCGAAGCCCGAATCGGGGCTGCTCCCCGTGAAGCCAGAGCACATCGACATGGTGGCCTGATATGTCTCCGTCATATCTACTTTTCCAAACACTTTTTTCCTTGTTTTGGACTCTAACTTGCATGATTTGAATGAAACTAACCCGGACTGACGCTGTTTTCAGCAGAATTGCCATGGTGTTATTTATGTGCAGAAACAAAAGTTCTCGGAATGACCTGAAACTTCACAGAGATTATTTTTGGAAATAATAAAAAATACTGGCAAAAGAATCAAGGCCAGGGGCCCACACCCTTTCCACGAGGGTGGGGGCGCGCCCCCTGCCTCGTGGGCCCCCTGGAGCTCCACCGGCCTCAACTTCAACTCCATATATTCGTGTTCGGGGAGAAAAAGATCAGAGAGAAGGATTCATCGCATTTTACGATATGGAGCCGCCACCAAGCCCTAAACTCTCTCGGGAGGGCTGATCTAGAGTCCGTTGGGGGCTCCGGAGAGGGGAATCCATCGCCATCGTCATCATCAACCATCCTCCATCACCAATTTCATGATGCTCACCGCCGTGCGTGAGTAATGCCATCATAGGCTTGCTGGACGACGATGGGTTGGATGAGATTTATCATGTAATCAAGTTAGTTTTGTTAGGGTTTGATCCCTAGTATCCACTATGTTCTGAGATTGATGTTGCTATGACTTTGCTATGCTTAATGCTTGTCACTAGGGCCAAAGTGCCATGATTTCAGATCTGAACCTATTATGTTTTCATGAATATATGTGAGTTCTTGATACTATCTTGCAAGTCTATAGTCACCTACTATGTGTTATGATCCGACAACCCCGAAGTGACCATAATCGGGACCACTCCCGGTGATGACCGTAGTTTGATGAGTTCATGTATTCACTATGTGTTAATGCTTTGGTCCAGTACTCTATTAAAAGGAGGCCTTAATATCCCTTAGTTTTCATTAGGACCCCGCTGCCACGGGAGGGTAGGACAAAAGATTTCATGCAAGTTCTTTTCCATAAGCATGTATGACTATATTCGGAATACATGCCTACATTACATTGATGAATTGGAGCTACTTCTGTGTCACCCTATGTTATGACTGTTACATGATGAACCACATCCGGCATAATTCTCCATCACCGATCCAATGCCTGCGAGCTTTTCACATATTGTTCTTTGCTTATTTACTTTTCCGTTGCTACTGTTACAATCACTCCAAAACCCAAAAATATTAGTTTTGCTATCGTTACCGTTACTTCCATATTACTTTTCTACTAAATACTTTGCTGCAGATACTATGTTATCCAGGTGTGGTTGAATTGACAACTCAACTAGTAATACTTGAGAATATTCTTTGGCTCCCCTTGTGTCGAATCAATAAATTTGGGTTGAATACTCTACCCTCAAACATTGTTGCGATCCCCTATACTTGTGGGTTATCAAGACTATTTTTTGGCGCCGTTGCTGGGGAGCATAGCTCTATTCTTTGAGTCACTTGGGATTTATATCCGCTGGTCACTATGAAGAACTTGAAATACGAGAAAACTAAAATTAATCCCTCAACTACGAGGGGAGGTAAGGAACGACCATCTAGCTCTGCACTTGATTCACCTTTTGTTTTGAGTAAGCTTGTGACACCTAAACCTGCTGCTGCTATTAATTCTGATATGTCGCATGTTATTGATGATGCCACTTCTGCTATGCATGATACTTATGATGAAACCACTTCTATGCTTGGTACTACCGTGCCACTTGGTGAATTTCTTGATGAACAACTTGCTAGGGCTAGAGAGAATGAAATTATTGAAACTGATCATATTGATGAAAGTGATGATGAAGATTCTCCCCCTAGATATGAATTGCCTGTTGTGCCTGAGGGCTATGTTATGGATGAAGAAACTGTTAGAGACTTTCTTGCTTGCAATGATAGAAGTGATCTTAAGAAATTATTAGCTAAGCTGAAACAAAAAACTCCCGATGCTAGAATGAAATATGATCCTGCTTATGCTACTTAACCTATCTTTGTTACTGATAAGGATTATGAATTCTCTGTCGACCCTGATATAATTACTTTGGTTGAATCTGATCCTTTCTATGGCTATGAATCTGAAACTGTTCTGGCACATCTTACTAAATTAAATGATATAGCCACCTTGTTCACTAATGATGAGAAAACTCGCTATTACTATATCCTTAAAATATTTTTGTTCGCATTAAAGGGTGATGCTAAGATATGGTTTAATTCTCTTGATCCTGGTTCTGTGCGTAGTCCCCAGGATATGATTTATTACTTCTCTGCTAAATATTTCCCTGCTCATAAAAAACAAGCTGCTTTGAGGGAATATATAATTTTGTGCAAATTGAAGAAGAGAGTCTCCCACAAGCTTGGGGGAGGCTTCTCCAATTACTTAATGCTTTGCCTGATCATGCTCTCAAGAAAAATGAAATACTTGATATCTTTTATAATGGACTAACCGATGCTTCTAGAGACCACCTGGATAGTTGTGCTGGTTGTGTTTTTAGGGAAAGAACACCAGATGAAGCTGAAATTCTATTGAATAATATGTTGACAAATGAAAATAATTGGGCACTTCCTGAACCAACTCCTAAGCCAACTCCGAAGAAAAGGGGTGTACTATTTCTCAGTCCTGAAGATATGCAAGAGGCAACGAAATCTATGAAAGAAAAGGGTATTAATGCTGAAGATGTTAAGAATTTACCTCCTGTTGAAGAAATACATGGTCTTAATTTACTGCCTGTTAAAGAAATATATGGTCTTAATTCATCAGCTATTGAAGAAACACATGGTCTTGATAACCCGACACAGGTAGTAAAGGTAAATTCTCTCTATATATTTGATGAAGGTGATATTCCTCGTTATAAGTCTGCTAGACAATGCTTAGATGAGTTTGACAATTTTATTGTTAAACAAGAAAACTTCAATGCTAATGTTGGTAGACAATTGAAATACAATTCCGATATGCTTGAACACTTGAGTGATTATATGTCTAGAGTTAAGGGTGAACTTAAACTCATTAGTAAACATGCTTCTATGGTTACCACTCAAGTAGAACAAATACTCAAAGCTCAGAATGATCTGCTCAATGAATTGAATGGTAAGAAACATGATAATGTTGTTAGAGTTATGACTAGAGGGGGTAAAATGACCCAGGAACCTTTGTATCCTGAGGGCCACCCTAAGAGAATTGAGCAGGATTCTCAGAGAAATAATTTAGATGCACCTAGTCCTTCTAAAAAGAAGAAAAAGGAAAATGATAGGACTTTGCATGCTTCTAGTGAACCTGTTATAGACACACCTGAGAATCCAAATGATATTTCTATTTCTGATACTGAAACACAATCTGGTGATAAACATGAACCTAGTGATAATGTTAATAATGATGTTCATGTCGATGCTCAACCTAGTAATGACAATGATGTAGAAATTGAACCTGCTGTTGATCTTGATAACCCACAATCAAAGAATCAATGTTATGATAAGAGAGACTTTGTTGCTAGGTAGCATGGTAAAGAAAGAGAACCATGGGTTCAGAAACCCATGCCTTTTCCTCCCAAACCATCCAAGAAAAAGGATGATGAGGATTTTGAGCGCTTTGCTGAAATGATTAGACCAATCTTCTTGTGTATGTGTTTGACTGATATGCTCAAAATGAATCCTTATGCTAAGTATATAAAAGATATTGTTACAAATAAAAGAAAGATACCGGAAGCTGAAATTTCCACCATGCTTGCTAATTACACTTTTAAGGGTGGAATACCATAGAAGTTAGGAGATCCAGGAGTACCCACTATACCTTGCTCCATTAAAAGAAATTATGTTAGAACTGCTTTATGTGATCTTGGAGCCGGTGTTAGTGTTATGCCTCTCTCTTTATGTCGTAGACTTGATTTGAATAGGTTGACACCTACTGAAATATCTTTGCAAATGGCTGATAAATCAACTGCTATACCTATCGGTATTTGTGAGGATGTGACTGTTGTGGTTGCAAACGTTACTATTTTAACGGACTTTGTTATTCTTGATATTCCCAAGGACGATAGTATGTCTATTATTCTTGGAAGACCCTTTTTGAATATTGCAGGGGCTGTTATTGATTGCAACAAAGGAAATGTCACTTTTCATGTTAATGGTAATGAGCATACGGTACACTTTCCGAGGAAACAACCTCAAGTCCATAATATCAATTCTATTGGAAAATTTTCATCGATTATTTTTGGAGGTTTTGAATTTCCTCTACCTACTGTCAAGAAGAGATATGATATTCTTATTATTGGGGATGTGCATATCCCCGTTGAGGTAACATAGTATTATTCGAAATTTCTCCGGTTTCATGCGATTCGGAATGAGTTTGTTAACAAGACCTGATCAACCTTGTTAGTGGATTCCTTTTGATGAGCATGAGATGGATGAAGTTAGAAGGCACAACCTTCTGTACCCTCCTTTTACTTTCTGTTATTTAGATTAAATAAAGTAAAATTAGTATTTTATGTCTGTTTTCTGAATTATCCATGCAATAAAAAATACCCCAAAAATAAAAGTTCTCCAAATGTCCCGAAAATGAAATATGATTTTTTCTAGAACATTTGAGAATATCTGGCACTGAGAACACAACAGGGGGAGCAAGCGCATGGCCACGAGGGTCCAGGGCGTGCCCACCCCCCTGGGCGCGCCCCCTGCCTCGTGGACCCATGGTGGCTCCCCTCCACTTATTCCAGCAACCACACACTCCTTCTTCCTTCCAAAAAAATCACCAACCAGCTCAAGCACGAGTTCTAGCTAATTTTGCTACAATTTTCGATCTCCTTGCTCAAAGCACCTCTCACAAAACTGCTTTGGGGGATTGTTCCTTGGTATGTGACTCCTCCAATGGTCCAATTAGTTTTTGTTCTAGTGCTTTATTCATTGCAAATTTGTGTTGCCTAGGTGACCATGTTCTTGAGCTTGCATGTCAAATTTATATGGTTCCAAGTAGTTCTAATGCATGATATAGGCTCTAGGCACTTGTAGGAGTAGTTGCTATCAATTTTGTAGAGCTTGGTTCACTTTTATTTGAAGTTACTAAAAATTTCAGAAATTTTCAGAAAATGATGAAGAGATTTTTGAGGGGCTCTTCGAGCCGAAGCTCGAAGGATAAGCAAAGTGAAGAAGAAGAGAGGCCCAAATATAATCTGCCTCGTACCGCGGAGGTTTGGCCGCGTGAATGGCCTTGCGATGATTTCTTGAGAACAGCCGGGATTTATGATGATTTTTGTGAGTTGGCTGAGAATGCAGGCCTCGTCGATTTCCTCCGCGACCAACGCGAACAGTATCTCTTACTCACCAATACCTTTGTGGAAAATTTTCATTTCCATTCTAGGAGGTCACCACCTACAGTGGATTTTTATTTATATGATGGGTATAAGGAGACGACCCTTCGTGAATTCTATGAGGTTTGCAAGTTACCTTTTCCGGGTTTCATAGAGGAACCACATCGTAACGATGTGGAGGGGTTTATTGATACAATTGCTGTAGGGGAAACGAGGAAGGTTTCCGACGTACGAATCACTAGCATACAGTTTCCTGTTCTACGTTACTTTGCTATATTTGCTAGTAGATGCTTAATTGGTCGCGGTAACTGTGGAAACCTGAGTGTCCCTGATATTTTTATTTTGTGCCATTCCTTGTTTCATGATGACACATTTAGTATGGGTGCTATTGTTGCAAAGGGTTAAATCTTAACCATAATAAGGGCCCCATCTTGGGAGGCATCTTCGCCTCACACCTCGCTGCATACTATAACATACCTATTAGGCATTATGAGAAAGAAGAAAACTTGTTGCCTTCTGTTTATCTAGATTACAAGATTATGATAGCGCATGATTTTATTGTTAAGAATAGGGAAAGGTCGCTTAAATACAAACTGTTATTTGATAAGAATCACCCTGAGACTATTACCTTGCCTGCTCCTTCCTTGTTTGATTTATCTGCAGCCTAGTATCTCGTTCCACTCGCGGCCATCCAGGCTTACCGGAACCCTACAGAGCTAGAGCCAGAGTCGGAACCACAATTTATCCTCCACGACAGTCTGATTACCAGTGGGATCCGGAGGTGATTGCCAACCAGTGGCAATCTGAGGCTTCTTCACAGTACGACCCCAACTACAACTATGGATATCCGCCAGGCCAGCCGTGGCAATAGACCAACTTAGGACAAAAGCTTAAGCTTGGGGGAGTACGTATTTCTCACCGACATTACATTCATGTGCACACACTCATTGCTAGTTGTCGGTGCTCATAGTTTTCACTGTAATATCCATGCTAGTTTATTTTCCTTTTCTTGCTTTCTTCTTGTGTGTTTGATAAACCTTAAGAAAAACTAAAAAAGAATTAGTTGTAGCTTTTAGCTAGCTTATTTTCATGCTGTAGTAGTAATAGTTAAATGAAAATCCAAAAAGATTTCCCGTTCTTCTTTTGCTTGTTGGGAGCTTTTCCGTGTAAATAGTTTTGTTTCTTTTCTTTTCTTTGGGGGTCGAGAGGAGAGGACCATGATTAAAATGTTGAAGTGGCTCTTATATGCATTATTGTTGATTTAACCAAGAGCCCATATTATCTTGTCTTCTCCTTTGTATTGAATGCCTGCAGATTCCAACTTAGTCCAATGCACGTGCACTATTATTATTATTCACATTGTTCGGTCGTGCATGTGAAAGGCAATAATGACGATATATGATCAAATGATTGAGATGAGAGAAGGTGGTATGAACTCGACCTCTCTTGTTTTTGTAAATATGATTAGTTCGTCATTCCTGATTCAGCCTATTATGAATAAACATGTTTGCAATGACAATTAGAGATTATAGTTGCTTATGCCATGCTTAATTAGCTAGGAGTTTATAATGGTTTACCTTGCGTGCCAACATGCTATTAAAATGGTTGTGATGTGGTATGATAGGGTGGTATCCTTCTTTGAATGATTCGAGTGACTTGACTTGGCACATGTTCACGCATGTAGTTGAAACAAAATCAACATAGCCTTCATGATATTTATGTTCATGGTGGATTATATCCTACTCATACTTGCACTCAATGTTCATTAATTTTAATGCATGTTCATGACTGTTGTCGCTCTCTAGTTGGTCGGTTCCCAGTCTTTTTCTAGCCTTCACTTGTACTAAGCGGGAATACTGCTTGTGCATCCAATCCCTTAAACCCCAAAGTTATGCCATATGAGTCCACTATACCTTCCTATATGCGGTATCTACCTGCCGTTCCAAGTAAATTTATACTATGTGCCAAACTCTAAACCTTCAAATGAAATTCTATTTTGTATGCTCGAATAGCTCATGTATCAACTAGGTCTGTCTGTATCTTCCCTATTAGGCGGGTTATTCTCAAGAGGAGTGGACTCCGCTCCTCACTCACGAGAAAATGGCTAGTCACCGCGATGCCCAGTCCCATGCTTTATGCAAATCAAATAAAAATAATTGCAAACAAAACTCCCCCGGGACTCTTGTTAGTTGGAGGCACTCGTTGTTTCGAGCAAGTCATGGATTGATGCTTGTTGGTGGAGGGGGAGTATAAACTTTACCATTCTGTTTGAGAACCACCTATAATGTGTGTAGCATGAAAGATATAGCCATCTCTCGGTTGTTATGTTGACAATGAAAGTATGCCACTCAAAATATTATTTATCTCTCCTTTAAAATCGAGCTCTGGCACCTCTACAAATCTCTGCTTCCCTCTGCGAAGGTCCTATCTATTTACTTTTATGTCGAGTCGTCACCCTCTTATTAAAAAGCACCAACTGGAGAGCACCGTTGTCATTTGCATTCATTATTGTTAATTATATTGGGTATGACTATGACTGGATCTCTTTTACCATGAATTACAATGTTTAGTTAGTCCTTGATCTTTAAAGGTGCTTTGCATTTATGTTTTGCGGTCTCAGAAAGGGCTAGCGAGATACCATCTTGTTATATCATATCATGATTGTTTTGAGAAAGTGTTGTCATCTGAGATTTATTATTATTGCTCGCTAGTTGATTATGCCATTGACATGAGTAAACATGAGACCTAAGTGTTATTGTGAATACGGTTAGTTCATAATCTTTGCTGAAAACTTGAATGCTGGCTTTACATATTTACAACAACAAGAGTAAACAGAGTTTGTAAAAGTTTTTCTTTATCACTTTCAGTTTATCGACTGAATTGCTTGAGGACAAGCAAAGGTTTAAGCTTGGGGGAGTTGATACGTCTCCATCGTATCTACTTTTCCAAACACTTTTGCCCTTGTTTTTGACTCTAACTTGCATGATTTGAATGGTACTAACCCGGACTAACGTTGTTTTCAGCAGAATTGCCATGGTGTTATTTATGTGCAGAAACAAAAGTTCTCGGAATGACCTGAAACTTCACGGAAATTATTTTTGGAAATAATAAAAAATACTGGCGAAAGAATCAAGGCCAGGGGGCCCACACCCTTTTCACGAGGGTGGTGGGCGTGCATGCCCCCCTGGGCGCGCCCCCTGCCTTGTGAGCCCCATGGAGCTCCACCGACCTCAACTCCAACTCCATATATTCGTGTTCGGGGAGAAAAAAATCTGAGAGAAGGATTCATCATGTTTTACGATATGGAGCCGCCGCCAAGCCCTAAACTCTCTCGGGATGGCTGATCTGGAGTCCGTTCGGGGCTCTGGAGAGGGGAATCCGTCGCCATCGTCATCATCAACCATCCTCCATCACCAATTTCATGATGCTCAACGCCGTGCGTGATTAATTCCATCGTAGGCTTGCTGGACGGTGATGGGTTGGATGAGATTTATCATGTAATCAAGTTATTTATGTTAGGGTTTGATCCCTAGTATCCACTATTTTCTGAGATTGATGTTGCTATGACTTTGCTATGCTTAATGCTTGTCACTAGGGCCCAAGTGCCATGATTTCAGATCTGAACCGATTATGTTTTCATGAATATATATGAGTTCTTGATCCTATCTTGCAAGTCTATAGTCACCTACTATGTTTTATGATCCGGCAACCCCAAAGTGATAATAATCGGGACCACTCCCGGTGATGACCGTAGTTTGAGGAGTTCATGTATTCACTATGTGTTAATGCTTTGGTCCGGTACTTTATTAAAAGGAGGCCTTAATATCCCTTAGTTTCCATTAGGACCCCGCTGCCATGGGAGGGTAGGAAAAAAGATGTCATGCAAGTTCTTTTTCATAAGCACATATGACTATATTCGGAATACATGCCTACATTACATTGATGAATTGGAGCTAGTTCTGTGTCACCCTATGCTATGACTGTTACATGATGAACTACACCCGTCATAATTCTCCATCACCGATCCAATGCCTACGAGCTTTTCACATATTGTTCTTTGCTTATTTACTTTTCCGTTGCTACTGTTACAATCACTACAAAACCCAAAAATATTACTTTAGCTATCGTTACCGTTACTTCCATATTACTTTGCTACTAAATACTTTACTGCAGATATTAAGTTATCCAGGTGTGGTTGAATTGACAACTCAACTGCTAATACTTGAGAATATTCTTTGGCTCCCCTTGTGTCGAATCAATAAATTTGGGTTGAATACTCTACCCTCGAAAACTATTGCGATCACCTATACTTGTGGGTTATCATGGCCCCCGACGACGCGTCCGCCCTCAAGTGGGCGAAGGAGGACTACGTCCGCGAGCAGGTGCACCACCAACGCCGGGCGTACCTGGAGCTCCAGGCCCATTGTCGCGGCCGCGAGGAGGGCGGTATCATCGTCCTCGACAACGACGAGGAGGATGAGGCCGGGCCGTCCAGCGCCTCGCCGCATGTCGGCGACCCAGGCCAGGGCTGCAGCAGGGACGGCGGCGGCGCAGGCGAGGCGCGCGACGATGATGACGACGGCGACGGCGGTGACTACACCCGCTTCTACAGGCTTCTCGGCATGTAGACGATGGCGGCGGCGACGGCGGTGGCTAGGCTTTTATTAGTTTGGCGTAGTTTAAGCGTAGTTTGCATGTCTTTTTTATTTTTTTTTGTACAAATTTCAATGAAGTATCGCCGAGTTCGTGCAAAAATCGTCGAGTTTGCAAAAATTTGAACGGAATATCGCCGAACCCGCGGCGACCTGCGGGCGGACGACTGGGAATGGAGTCACCGACAGGGGCAAATGTAGCACCGGTTCGCCCCCAGGCCGCTCTTTTTCGGCGCCCTCGGGGGCCGAAGAACTGGAGATGCTCTTAACCGCGCCCCCCGTATAATTCTGGTGACTCTACGGGTTTGACCTTTTTTGGTCAGACCAGAGCCTTTATAGTCGCTCCGGCCCGTAAATTGGCCCGAAAACAGCCCCCGTCGCGCAGTATAACTAAGCGTTCGTGGCCGATATACGGGCCGAACCCTATCCCCGCGCTGCTGCAATCCCTTCTCTCCCCTCTCAATTTCTCGCCGCCGCCGGCTCCAATCCGCCGCCCAACTCCACCATGTGGCGTAGGACGTGGTCCTCGGGCCGCGGAGCCGGCGGTGGCGATGACCCCGATCGGAAGTGATGCGTCGTCGCTGACGCCGCGAGGAAACGGAGTGCCCAGAGGTACCTCGACCGAGGCCTTCAGCCATCGCCGTTGCTCCTCTGTTATGAAACGGAGGAGTAGGACCGGGCGCTTCTGTCCTCCGGCACAGGAAACTCCTTCGCAGGTGCGTCGAGCTCCCGTACGATGCTCATGCCAGTGCAAAAAGAGCCGGAGGAGCTCCTGCCGCTCCGCGCGGTGAAGAGGGAGCCGGAGCGGTGGGACAAAGGCGGACGCCTTCGAGGCCGCCATCCTCGCGCGTAGTGTGCGGGGGGAGGAGGAGGAGGTGGAGCAGCGCCGTCGATGGGACACCGACCTCGATAAAAACAGGGGCTCACGAAGGTGCAGGAGTTCGAGGACAACTTGGTAGTATGGCACTGCGAAGCCAAGGCGCAGGACGACATCTAAATCGACCTTGGCTACGACGATGAGGACTGAGCTCATCCACCGCCACAGCATCGCCGCCGCACCTGGATGGCTCCGGTGAGCCAAATTTTGGCATTAGGGTTAGGGCGGCCGTTGCTCCTCCGATCTAGTTTGTAAAATATCGACTATGTATGACTTTTGTATGATGATCAAGTAACTATGAACGCTAGTAGTTCTACTGGAGTAGTTCAATTTCTCACTCGAAGTTTTGATTTCAAAATTTACTGGTTCATTTAAAGTTTATGTTCTGCCGCGGCTGTTTTCGGCCCGTATCCGGGGCATGCCGCGAACTGTAAACACACTTTTAAGGTCCGCGATATAAGGAGTCTACTAGAGATGCTCTAACCGACGGAATCGACCCAGATTGTTGCTTCTCGATTGCACTACCAATTTTGGTTTGATTCTCGCTATTCTAAAGAAACAGATCAAATTCTTTTGGGGCTTATGATTATCGAGACCATGATTCTCCTTAATCGGGTGAAAAGAACTGGACCATTGGTGGTGGAATGAGCAAGTGGTACTGCCCATCCACCTCCTCACGAGCACACACCAGATGAGAACATATCAAGGGATACCGTCTTTCTTGTGATACAATGCTCCGAACCATCCTGGACCACTAGATCATGTTTGAATGAACGTGATGAATGCACACTTGATGGACAACTCCTCCACCGTGAAATATATAGAACACACCCTGGATCAGTGAGCCCTTTGCTACTTATACTAGTCTAACCAGCCTCAACTTTCATTGGCTGTCAAAAAAATAAGGGCTATGTTTCACTTCGTGGCCCCATTTGACTTTCACCTCTTGGTCTTTTAAGGCCCATTGATATTTAATTTAACATCCCCGAAAACATTTTTCACCTATATATAATTAATCGGGAATACCCGGTATTACTCGATATTCACTGAAACCCTTCCTGTGACCCCGGAACGCTTCTGGAACCTCTCGGAACTATTTTGATTATTAATGAAACAATTTCACATATATATTCTCATCACTCCCATCCTACTAACACTCAACAGATCATGATTACCTTAAGCTTGTGACCCCGTAGGTTCGGTAAATCAGAGACATGAATGAAACCCCTTCGTTCAATGACCGATAGCGGAACCGTGGACATCCATATCGGTCCCTATGATTACACGAATTATATTCGAGTGAACCTTTGGTTATCATGTGATGTTCCCTTTGTTCCGTGATACTTTACAAAACTCGGTGTGCATCGGTATCCTCCTGAGTCGTCACCATGCTCACTATACTGTTGCTCCCGTTACCAGTTTGTTCTTGTTTCTCGTTGACGTGTTCAGGCATCCCCGTGACATAGTCACCACTGTCTGACCAGACGATGATGGATGCAGTCACACCGAGGGATCCCTAAGAATATCTCTCTATCGTCGGAGGAGCAAATCCCACCCTCGAGCTATCCGGTCACTTGTCAAACTTCCCGGTGTACCTGAAAGTAGTCGTTATGATCACCTTGTTACAGATGATGTTTGAGCAACCCCAAAGCCCACCGTCCGGTAGGAAGTGATCGAGACACTCTCATGGCCAGAGGAATTAAAGCACATGCTAACACTCTGTGTTGTAACAGATGATTTTAGACGATGTAATCACAAAGTATAACAAACAAGAAGTGGGTCGTTTCAATATGATCGTTCTTCTAATGTCATCCCCTAAATGTTGTTTTAGGACTATTACTACACTTACCGATATCCTTTGATCCGAAAAACATGATTAACAACAACATTTGAGCCAGTCTTAGAGGCGAGACCGGGAACCTATTGTTTATCGTTTATCATTGCACACGTGCCTATGAATTTTTCACTGAATCACATATTACAGCATCATAGCAATTATAGCATGAAATATAAAATCTTAACTATGAATAGGGAAATATAATAATGCAAATATTATTGCCTCTATGGCATATTTCCAACAGTCTCCCACTTGCACTAGAGTCAATAATCTATTTCGTACTTTTAACTTTTACACCAATGGCATTCCAGTGTAAGTACATGTCTTGCTTGTGGTTTAGACTTCGTCCTATCGATTCTGACAACTTCATATCCGTTTGTATCATTTGCATTTCTATGCATCCGTAATGCTTTCACATGAATACATAATTTATTTGAAACAAGCTTAGTATATATTGAATCACTGGCAAGACCTTTGATTCCTTAGATTAAGGCATAGACCACCATATGAGAACAATGTTCTATTTGCGTAATCATCTAGAAACCATACTAAGTTCATATATGAACCGTTGATTCATCACCCTCTATTGTTGCTTCTAAAGCGACAATATACTCAGCCTTCTATTATAGAATTCACCACGGTAACTTTCTTGGACAAATTCTAACTTGCTGTGCCACCATAAATCATTTAATTGAAATCGAAATTCGCTTGGAGCACCAATTGAAGTTTTTGTCGATGTACTACTTACATCAAACATGTATTCATGTAACTCTTTACAACAATCTCTTTATTCTCTCCATATGGGAGAAACATGTCGTTAATACTTAACGATATCTTCATTGTTGTCCTATGATCAACAATTTACCCATACTAGTAAATTTACTCACAACTTACTTGGAGTACTTGAACATATCTTGTTATTACAAACCATTGAATTGAACACAAGTGTGATTGAAATCATGTATTTCACTATTTAGTATTTTAAGATATCGATTCTTGCTAAGAACTCTTTCCATGTGACTTTGACAAGAAAACTCTTCTTGACATTTTTCATACTAAACTACTTTAGTACTCTGGTCAATATGTGTTTAGGCTAAGCCCGTTTAGACACTATCATCTTCATAGATTATTATGTATAATACAAGGACTATATTGCCTAAGTACTTTGCTGAAAAACTATTTTCAATAAAGTCTTAATCCGTGTCAAGAAATTTATATAATTTCCAATCAAAAATGTGTCATGCACACACAATGTTTAGAAATATTATCATGCTCATACTTACTTTCTTGTAAGTACAAGCATTTTTGTTTCTATCGAAGAAATCATATTATCTGATCAATTCATCAAAATAAATATTCCAACTCCACTATGCTTATTTCAGATCATCACAGGATCTTTTGAAGTTTGCACACTTACTAGCATCCTCTGGATCAACAAAATTACCTTGGGCCGTATCAAATGTACATCCTTGGTTCTATTTCCAGCTCATGGGAATCATTTCGACATCCATCTGTTATATCTCATAACTAAAATATTTAATAATTGCTAATTTAATCCAAATTGACTTTAAGTATTATTATGATGAGACAATCTCGTCATAATCAACTCCTTGATCTTGTCATAAACTATTTGCAACAAGTCAAGCATTATAAACACTCATGTTAACTTTGACATGTTCTTTGTTTTGAAAGCAAGAGTGGTATATTCAATGGAGATTCATGACCATTAATTTTAGCTGGCACAGAAGATGGACTTGTGATGAGTCTAAACCTACGGATTATATGAACGGAGTTTCTACAAATGCTCGGGTTCATTTTGAGGGATCAGAGAGAGAGAGCAGAATATACTTGCATATTTATTTGTTTCTAAAATATTTTGAGACAAGATATGATGGGTATGCATATAGTTGATTCAACTCGAGTCAAGCACAACTTCTATGTTGAAGCCATTTCTTGGCTCTTGCTATCTTGTGTGTTGAGGCCATTTCTTCCATCCTGCTACAGAAAAGATGATGTAAATAGGTAATGAAAATTATCAATAGTGAATTGTTTGTACACGAATCCAAACCAGTGAAAAGATAAACATATACTTACAAAATGTGCAACAGTCATCGAACTGGAAACAGTTGCGAAAGATAATGGCATGCTCATATGCAAGAGAGATACATTAATATTGTTAATAGCTTCCCTCTCTCTACCTTTGACTGTAAAGTTCTTTTTAACGAGGCAAGATACTTGCAATTTTGATTAAGTAAGAAAAGAGTAAGAATTACCTATTAATTTTCGGCAAACAAAGTGGAAATCAGAACTGTAGAGTTTGGAGTTCAGCATTGGTTCTAAGTTATGAATCGGATGAATAAATAGCCATGGTCTTTGTTGACTGGTTTAGAGAATATGATCCAAGGGAAAAGGATGCTATCATATTGGCAATGGCATTTCTATCACAAAGATATGTTCCTCTTAGTGATCCTTCGATCTCGATAGACAAAGAGTAGGCAGCTTATGGACCTTCCAAATACAAACGCTGAAGTGAGTTTTGAGCAAAAGTATGGCTTACAAGTCGAAGAGGACACATGTGATATCTCAAGAAAGGCGATGAAGCAAGAACATACCACTCTGTATTGAAGCCACCTCTTAGCTCCTTCTATTGTGTGTGTTGAAGATACTTCTTGGATACTGCTATAGAACCAACACAATACTCCCTCCATTTTTATATACAAGGCCACAAACTCAGATTACAAGTACCAACATAAATTTTAATGGCTGCTTTGCAAGTTAGTTTTTGTTTTCTTCTACTTGCGTCATTAATACGCCACATGCATGCAAGGAATCTGAGGAG
The DNA here is from genome assembly GCF_002162155.2 of Triticum dicoccoides. Lineage (NCBI taxonomy): Eukaryota > Viridiplantae > Streptophyta > Magnoliopsida > Poales > Poaceae > Triticum > Triticum dicoccoides. The sequence continues at coordinate 7,882,128 of NC_041382.1, read as the reverse complement.
GGGGAAGTAGCTGACTCTCATTATGAATACATGCATGCAAGCATTAAACATGTTGCTAGTACAAGAAAATATCGTTAATTTTGCCTCAATTACTGTTGGCGGCCTTGTATAGATGCAAAATGTATATTCCATAGTGGACTTGTATAAGTAAATGAAGGGAGTAAAATGAAATGGAAAGTACCAATAATTTTCCTTTTGGTGATCCTTAGGTGTCCAAACGGATGTAGAATTATCGTGGATCTATGAATCTAGAGAGTAATGAGCAAGTCGTACCTTGAAGGCTCAACTTTTAAGGCACAACAGTCACGGATGTTGGTCCTTGAAGACGCAACGGTTGTGGACATTAGTGAATAGGAGGAACGACGATGGGCAGCCACGCACATTCGCCACAGGGGCGTCCAGGATTGAGGCGTTGGTGGTAGCTTCTAGGGCAGACAACGATCTTGACGCTGGACCTGGTACTTAGCTCTGCTACTCAGTGTAATTAACATGTGAAAGTGGAGTCATATAGCGTTCAAGGGTTTTTCTGCTTCCTCGTCATTTTTTAGAAGACTGATGCCGGTTCTTTCCCAAACTTGTGTGTGGGCTGCAGTCCATTTTCGCGTTCGTTAGCCATGTGATTGTTGGGGCCACGTGGAGAGAAATTGTTGATACGAGCACCAGTGCAGATTGGGTCATCACACACGATTAAAAACCACTGTCACAAACACAGTTTCAAACTGTCGCCTTGCAGTGGTGTGTGATAGGTGGTTGCAAAGCACACGGTACAGAACAACCGTGTGCGATAGGTCGACCTATGAAGATATTTTTTTTCAAAGGGGTGACAAGATGCCACCCACAAAAAGACCACTGTCAAAAGGACAGATCACAAACAGTGTAGTTCGTGATGATGCAGCCAGCGGCCCTCCAGGCTTGGATGTTTTCCTTGACGAGAGCCATTAGGCAGGCGGCACTGCTCTTTGTGTGCTCAAACATCCTCATACTATGCTCCTTCTATGTTCTCCAATGGACTAGGATAGTGATCGTATCCAAGTTGTGTCACATATTCTTTGGAGGGAGTTTTTTGGCCTTAAGATACCAATTCTCAGTATCATTGGAGTCCATTTCTTGCATAGGGAAGTCTGTGGTCGTCCATTCATGGAAACACTGCCAGACCTGGTGCGTGAAGAGGCAGTGCATGAACATGTGAGTGCACGTTTTGGGGACACCAATGCAGCAAGGCAGACCGGGAAGGATGAGTTGCTCAGAAAGCCAGTTGTCAGGGATGAGGCAGTGCTTGCTAACAACTAGGCACATGAAGAACTTAAACCTAGCAGTTGCCTTCGACTGGCCTGCAGATCGCATTAGCAAAGGCGAAGCAACGACTGGCCGCAAAGAAGAGGCAACAAGCACCATTGACCATCATGTGGACGCGCTAGTGAGAGAGAACAGTTTCTTGAGAAAGGTCCCAAACTCTGAATAATTGCACGACAAAATCACACCTGAGATATCTCTGATCAAGGCATTTTCGACAGCTGCCGCCAAGCCACAAGAGTCACAGACAAAGGAGAAGAGAGCCGGCGCGGCATCGGTGATATAGGGCTCATCCTTAAGCGAGAATCTCGATCCAGTTCCGTTCCCGAAACAGATGTAGAATTATGGATCTAAAAATGTAGAGAGTAATTAGGAAGATCATACCCGATCAAGATTGTGGAGGGTGAATTGGGAGAACGGTCGGCTATGACCCACGACCGTTAGTGGCAGGGGCATTAGGTCAAGAGGCAGCCAGGATTGAGGCGTCCACTCGACAGTGGATCTTTGGCTGCTTCTCACTTCTGTGTTGTCTAAGTTGATGTAACACGTGAGTTAGACAGAGCCCTTCTATAGTGTTTCAGGGATGCAGATCCTTTCTTTGTCAAAACTTGGTTTGTGTAGCCTGTGCTTGGGCCACCGGCATGGCGTTTCCTTGTTTGTTAGTCGTGTGCACATCGTTGGGCCCGCGTGAAGGGAAATATCTATCTTTTTGTCCCTTTTTCTTCTCCAAGATCCCTCCGGTCATTAATCCATATCCGCATCAACCCTTGGTATAGCAAACATAATGCATGACTAGAGGACACCACATCTGGTATTAGAGCCTAGACGCTCAACTCAGTATTATTTTCCTCGATGTCATTTCACCTCAATGTGGAAATGTCCGATCTTATTCAAATATAGGAGGTCTTCATGAAGATCTGTCTTGTTTCCGGAATATAGGTACAGAAATTCAATAGCGGTAGGATCAGGACACAAGTGATCTCTCGAGAAGGCAAGGAAGGAAGAACATACCACGGAAAATGTCAACGGAGGCTGAGCACCAGGGAGCTCGTTTTCAAATTTCATTTTTCCAAAGTGCAAATATTTTGGATTTATTCGTGAACACACATACACATGTATACTATGTATGCGCAAAATTTCATAGCATTATACTTTCACATGTGCCATACAGAAAAAAGACAAATACACATTTTTAAACGGGCATTTTATTTTTGTTGTTGGGCTGGACTTTTTTTTGTACAGCCTACTAATCACAACATTTTTAAATGAAATTTAAAACGTTCTTGCGGAATACATATATGTTTCCATGGATTTTTTTCAGATCTTTTGAACTTCTAAATATGCTTTCTGGTATTTTCAAAATACCAAACTCCGTGGAGCTCGGCCTCCAAAAATCCGCACACAAACATACCGCCGTTTGTTCAAGCCACTTATTGGTCCAAATTCTCAGCAAAATCACCTACTTGGCAAAAATGATAGTGCTATAGGAGTGCGACAGCCGCAGATGACAAGGTTGAATCAAATTTTGAGAGCCAACCAACAAGAGATGGGCATGCAAACGTACCAAATGCTTGGAGCACAACAAACTGATGTCTCCAAGATGCAGCCTGGTCAGCTTACAAGATGGAATAATCAGCAGGGTCCTAGGCAAACAAGTCTATTATATACGCCATTCAAGGCATGTGAGCTGAGCCAATGACACCACCTGTACAACATATTCCCGGTGCTCCACAGAGCACTTTGCTTTGTCAGAACTCTCAGATTCCAGGTACTTCAGCTGCTTTATTTAACAAAAAATGTGAATGCCATAAAACTTCAATCATTATTTTCCTTTGACTTCGTTGGTTTTTCTCATGTTGCAGTGTATGAGAATATGATCTCAAGGAGGAATTATTTTGTAAGGTGAGAGAATCCTTCATTTTATACTCCCTCTGCATCAAAATATATGACGTAGGACTATATGTGTATTATTTGTTCTTATATCTATAAGTATATTCCTAATAAGTGGTAGTTATGCATAGTTGCTTTAGTAAAGCCAATTTAGTAATTAAGGTTCTTGTATATGTAATGGGATATTGTGTTTACTTGAACTTGTATTTCAATGCAGAAGCCTTAATAGCTGAATGACCAAATCAAGTTGATGAGTTGTTGATGGTTTTTTGTTAAATTTGCATAGCTCATCCAAATTGTATTGTTGCAATATTTCATTGCAGATCAAGTCTTGGAAAGATGCTTATTTTCCTCAGTTTTTGGAACTGGATCGTAGAGTCGTTCTTCCAGCACTAACAGAGGTCACTCGTCCTATTCCTAGAGATAAATCTTCATTCATTGATGATTTTGCACATCTCTGTCACTTAAACCCTTGGTTCCATCTCCATACAGGAACAATTCTCATCACTATCTGAAGCAAAAGCTAATCAATACAAATGCAAAGCAAATTTCAAGAAATCAAGAGGACGTGGGCATAGCCCAGTGGTTGGGGGCGCATGATTGTAAACCTAACGACCAAAGTTCGATCCACGTCGGGGACGAATTTCTGGAATTCTCATGAGGGATGCTTCTTCTATATCAATAAAACCGTGGGTGCTAGTGCCCATGGAGTTTCATTTTTTTAAATTTCAAGAAATCAATCATAAGGATACTGAATTTAATGTTGTTGCAGAAGAGTGATGTGCACGAGGGTTTGAAGGCGGATCTCCCCAAGTATGAAAAATACATACATCATTTCCTGCCTCTTCTTGAGAGGAATAAAACTTGCCAAGCCAAGATGAGTACAGGATATCAGTTGCAGAATTGTGAAAAGCGGACTAAAGTCGTCAATTTTACTGGCAATGCATCCCCAACCAGTGGTGGTAATAAAAGGTTGGTAAAAGCGATATTAAGATCAACTCTTCCTTTTGCTGCAATTCTATGTATTTTTTTAGATATATTGAATAGCTACATCTGTCAACAAAACATGTCATCCTTAATAGCTCAAATAATACTTCCTTTTTGTTGATAACATTGTAAAGTAACCAGCTTCATTAGCAATTATGCTTACCCTTACACAATTTATTTACTGTGTTTAGCCTTTTTCACTTGCAGTAGACAGCAAAAGAAACCAGCAGATGCAAGCATTTTGCAGTCAGGGCAAACAACTATGGCTAAAGCAGGATACCTTGAAGCGGGTGATAGTCTATAGCCCAGGAGAGTACCACTTAGAGACCAATTATAGAAAGAAGACAGTAGAACACCACCACCTCATGAGCAGAACAATGTCAACCCACTTGCTAGGAATGCCAAGTCCTTCCTTCTCTTCACCTAGATCATTGCAGTCTTGGTCCTCCAGTATGCTCGAGTCCTTGGGCCCCTCACTAGTTGCATATCCAGTGGTAGCATCACCCCGTGCTCCAGTGCCCATGATCTCAATGGACGTTGACAGCATAACTGCCTTCTTGATGAATGGCAACACAGTAGCACCACCACCACCACCACCAAAAAGCAAATGGTTCTAACCAAGTCACTCCTACTGAACCAATAACACCAGCCTCATCACTTCAGGAAGACATAGAAGCTGGTCATGGAGAGGTTCAGGCGCGAGGTGGAGACGGAACACCGGTGACTAAGAAGCCCATCAACCGCCTAATGGATGCGGTGAGTGTACCACATGCTAAGATCAGTCACAGTTCATGAATTGTTGCAATCACTTGTACTGACAGTTCTGTGCTTGTTTGATATGTAACCTCAGATAAGATCTTCATCACCTCCAGTGCTACGCAGCTCTGCTAATTCAATTTGGTCTTTCCTCAGCATGAGTAACATTGTACCACATGGAAAAATCGGCACAATGTTGGATTCCAAATCCTCCTTGCAACAGCAGGGTGGATCTAATACTGTGAACAAAGTGAAGCGAGTTTCAATCATACAGGGTCGCGATCTTAATCACTAGCACTGGGTAGCATGGATGGCGGTTGCATGTCATTTGAGTGTGGGGCCTCGGAATCTGGATCAAGCGGTGAGGTAATAAACTTTAAGAGGCAGAAAGCATAGGTATAGCTCCTTCTATTTTGTGCGTTGAAGCCACTTCTTGGCTCCTGCTATACCAACAACAGAATAAAATGAAATGGAACTCGGATGTTAACCGTGCTCAGGCTGGAGTAGTGAGAGAATGGGTGACCGGCCGGGAAGTTAGATGGTTTAGAATGAGTGCTCCACACTTGAGAAGTGATGAGGGGTTATTAGAGATTAAATCGTCGAATAAATCAAAATTTTGAAAAACACAAGGCTCTAGAAGTTCGATCGGGCCAGCCAAATTCAAACTGGGCCTAAATATTAGGCCGACAATGGCATTTTCCGGGCCCATCCAAGATGGCCGAAATTCGGCCACAATTCAAAACACTTACAACAACTCCAACCAGACGATCATTTAGTCTGCTCATGTCTGCTTGGGTAGCCACTAACAAAAACGCCGGCACAACGCACTGACCCAAACCCAAAATGTATCCGCTTCGGGTCCGTGCTGACGCATTTCAGGCCCAAATTTGGGCCGGCGTGGAAACGAAGCGGACGCACCGCTCGTTCCCTCGGTGTCCGCCGCAGCCTCACATGTCGGCCGGCCAACCAACGCAGCGGTCGTATTTAACGCCAACACCTACCTCGGGTCTGCGTAGCAGTGTGTGGAATAGCCGTGTGGCCGTCCTTTTTAATGGAAGCGTGCGGTAGGGCCGGCCTCATCCACTTCCATCTCCCCGTCCACATCTAGCCACAATTGCTCCCTCGCCAGCGACCAGAAAACCCTAGCCAGCCAGCCGGAAATCCTAGTTAGCCAGCCACCAGCCATCGGCTTCTTCAGCGGGAAGAAGAAGGGGAGGTTCAACTCCGCCGTGAGCTCTTCCCGCATGCTTCCTCCTCCGCTGCCTAGACGCGGCTCACCAATGCGGGAGCGGGAGCGGCTGTACATACGAGTCTACCAGGGGCGATGGCACTGGCAGTACCGTCGGCCCCTGCAGTATCCAGATGTCAACCTGCCACGCGGCTGGCATCTGGACCCGCACCGAATCTCGATTCTAGCGGTGCCGCGCATGGCGTGGGCGCACGCCGAGGAGGTTCACCGGCGTCGCGAGCTCCTTACATCGGAGTAGCGCATGATGCGTGCCTACGTGCCAGACTCCCCCAACTAGGAGCGCTGGTTTGCACCAGAGCACGAGGAGGAGCGCCACCGGGGCGTCCACATCGACCACGACGTTCGCCTGCCGCCCCTAGAGATTTTGCCAAAGGAGGAGGAGGCGGAGGTGGCGTACCAACCTGCCCTCGAGGAGGCCCTGGAGCACGCGCTGGAGGCGAAGCCGGCTCGAGGAGGATGCCCATTGGGATGGGCTTGACCAGTCAGTCGCCTTGTCGGCGGCAGGGGACTCCGTCCATGCTTCGCTGTTTGTCCCGCCACCGCCACACTTCGCCAAGCCCAAGGCAAAACCGGAGGAGGAGCCGGAGCCCGAGCCCACGCCCACATGGAAGCGGTCGCAGCTGCCGCCCACTTGGCCCGAGGAGTCCTACTCATGGACCGGCCAGTTCCGCGACTGGGTGAGCGCCTCCCACCCACAACTCCGCGACACAGGAGGAGGAGGCGGCCCACCTTGAGCGCTGGAAGACGCATTGGCTTGCCGAGGAAGAGGCCGACAACGAGCAACAGATGAGCTGGGAGCAGGAGTTGCGCCTTGAGGAGGAGGAGCGCGCCCGCCTCGCCGCAATGTCGCCATAGCTGCAAACGCCGAAGGAGGCTGCCCTGGCGGCATATCAAGTGGCGTTCGGGCAGGCTGGGCTGCCTCCCCTCTTCATCAATCTCACCGCTGGCGACGACGATGGCAAGGGCAAGGGCAACGCGGACGCCTAGGGCAACTTGCACCAAAACTCTTTTTAGTGTTTAATTAATGTTTAAGTGGACTTTGACCAGCGGTTGACCGGATGTTTATGTTTTATTAAGTTTTCATTCTGGCCACATGTTTATCATTTATATTTTTTCTTTGGACCCCGGCAATTTTGGTCTACCTCCAGTTGGGCGCACCAGCCAACCCAGATCGCGCATGTTTGGACAACGGCCAATAATTTGGCTCACCCTGCCCGCATTAGCACTGTTAGTTCAATTTCACGCAAACATATGGGCGAACCATTTCTGTGTTGTCTAAGTTGGTGTAACACGTAAGTTAGACAGAGCCCTTCTGTAGCATTTCAGGGATGCAGGTCCTTCTAAGTTTGTGTAGCCTGTGCTTGGGCCACCGGCATGGCCTTTCCTTGTTCGTTAGTCGTGTGCAGTGTGCACGTTGTTGGACCCGTGTGAAGGGAAATATCTATCTTTTTGTCCCTTTTTCTTCTCCAAGCTCCACGTCTGGTATCAACCCTTGGCTATAGCAAACATAATGCATGACTAGAGGACACCACGTCTGGTATTAGAACTTAGACGGTCAACTCAGTATTATTTTCCTCAATGTCATTTCATCTCAATGTGGAAATGTCCGATCTTATTCAAAAATAGGAGGTCTTCACGGAGATATGTCTTGTTTCCGGATATAGGCACAGAAATTCAATAGCGGTAGGATCAGTACACAAGTAATCTCTCGAGAAGGCAAGGAACGAAGAACATACCGCGGAAAATGCCAACAGACGCTGAGCTCCAGGGAGCTCTTTTTCAAATTTCATTTTTCCAGAGTGCAAATATTTTTGAATTCATTTGTAAACACACATACACATGTATACTACGTATGTGTAAAATCTCACAGCATTATACTTTAACATGTGGCATACAGAAAAAAAGACAAATTCACATTTTCAAACGGGCCTTTTGTTTTTGTTGTTGGGCTGAAATTTGTTTTTGTACAGCCTAGAAATCACAACATTTATAAATGAAATTTAACACGTTCTTGCAGAATACATATATGTTTCCATGGATTTTTTTTTCAGATTTTTTGAAACTTCTAAATATGCTTTTTGATATTTTCAAAATACCAAGCTCCGTGGAGCTCACCTTCAAAAATCCGCACACGAACATACCGTCGTTGGTTAAAGTCACTTACTCGTCCAAATTCTCAGCAAAATCACCTACTTGGTGAAAATGATAGTGTTATAGGAGTGCGACAGCCGCAGATGACAAGGTTGAATCAAATTTTGAGAGCCAACCAACAAGAGATGGGCATGCAAAGGTACCAAATGGTTGGAGCACAACAAGCTGATGTCTCCAAGATGCAGCCTGGTCAGTTTACAAGATGGAATAATCAGCAGGGTGCTAGGCAAATAGGTCTATTATGTCCGCCACTCAAGGCATGTGAACCTGAGCCCATGACTCCACCTGGACAACAAATTCCCGGTGCTCAGCAAAGCACTTCGCTTTGTCAGAACTCTCAGATTCCAGGTACTTAAGCTGCTTTATTTAACAAAAAATGTGAATTCCATATAACTTCAATCATTGTTTTCCTTTGATTTTTTTTGTTTTTCTCAAGTTACAGTGTCTGATATTTCAGCTACGATGGGGTGTGCCAGAGAATATCATCTCAAGGAGGAAATATTTTGTAAGGTGAGAGAATCCTTCATTTTCTACTCCCTGTGCATCAAAATATAAGATGTTTTTGTAGGCTAGTTTAGCCTACAAAAAAGTCCTGTATTTTTTTTGTACGAGGGAGTATGTGTGTATTATCTGTTCTTATATCTATAGGTATACTCCTAATATGTGGTAGTTATGCACAGTTGCTTTAGTAAACCCAATTTAGTAATTAAGGTTCTTGTATATGTACTGGGATATTATGTTTACTTGAACGTGTATTTCAATGCAGAAGCCTTACTAGCTGAATGACCAAATCAAGTAGATGAGTTGTTGATGGTTGTTTTGTTAAATTTGTACTCCTCGGCCTAATTGTATTGTTGCAATATTTCATTGCAGATCAAGTCTTGGAAAGATGCTTATTTTCCTCAGTTTTTGGAACTGGATCGTAGAGTCGTTCTTCCAACACTAACAGAGGTCACTTGTCCTTTTCCTAGAGATAAATCTTCATTCATTGATGATTTTGCGCATCTTTGTCACTTAAACACTTGGTTCCATCTCCATACAGGAACAATTCTCATCACTATCTGAAGCAAAAGCTAATCAATACAAACGCAAAGCAGATTTCAAGAAATCAATCAGAAGGATACTGAATTTAATGTCGTTGCAGAAGAGTGTGGACGAGGGTTTGAAGGTGGACCTCCCCAAGTATGAAAAATACATACATCATTTCCTGGCTCTTCTTGAGAGGAATAAAACTTGCCAAGCAAAGATAAATACATGATATCAGTTGCAGAATTGTGAAGAGCAGACTAAAGTCATCAATTTTACTGGCAATGCATCCCAACCTGTGGTGGTAATAAAAGGTAGGTAGAAGTGATATTAAGATCAACTATTCCTTTTGCTGCAATTCTATGTATTTGTTTTGAGATATCATAATAGAACGCTAAGATATATTGAATAGCTAAAACTGTCAACAAAACATGTCATCCTTAATAGCCCAAACAGTACTTTCTTTTTGTTTATAACATTGTAAAGTAACCAATGTCATTACCAGTTTTGCTTACCCTTATCCAATTTAGTTACTGAGCTTAGCCTTTTTCACTTGCAGTAGACAGAAAAAGCAACCTGCAGATGCAAGCATTTTGCAGTCAGGGCAAAGAACTATGGCTAGAATATCACCACCTCGTCAGCAGAGCAATTTCAACCACTTGATAGGAATGCCAAGTCCTTCCTTCTCTTCACCAGGATCATTGCAGTCTTGGTCTTCCAGTATGCTCGAGTCCTTGAGCCCCTCACCAGTTGCAAATCCAGTGGTAGCACCAGCATCACCCTGTGCTCCAGTGTCCATGATCTCAATGGACGTTGACAGCATAACTGCCATCTTGATGAATGGCAACACAGCACCACCACCATCGCAACAAAAGCAAATGGTTCTAACCAAGTCACTCCTACCGAACCAATAACACCACCCTCATCACTTCAGGAAGACATAGCAGTTGGTCATGGAGAGGTTCGGGCGCAAGGTGAAGATAGAACACCGGTGACTAAGAGCATCTCCAGCCGCGTCCCCAACATGCCACTTTTTTGTCGCCGGCGCCAAAAATTCGGCCCAGCCGCAACCCAGAAGCCCTTTTTCGCCGGCTCGCCCCGATTTTGGCGCCGGCGGACCCAGGCCAAACCCGGCGCGCTTGGGGCGCCCGGGATCGCCGGGGCAATAGATTTTGGCGCGAAAGAACGGCGGGCCTGCCGAGTCAGCGACCCCCTGTGCCTCATCGTCCTCATCGCCTCGGTTTCTCGCGGGGAATCAATGCCAAGGCTGACGCTGGTCAGCCTTCCACTGATTCATCACGGGCGGCGTAGTGCGGCGACGCGCCCCTCCCGCCACACGTACACACGTTGCCGCCCCCCCCCCTCCCGGCCGCTATAAAATCCGGCCCCTCGCTCGCCGGTGGAAGCACCTACTCGTAGCCCCCCCTCTCGCCGCCGACGCCCTCTCTTTCCCTCTCTCCCCGTCTAGCCACCAGTGCAAGCACAGCAGCGATGGGTAAAACAGTTCCCGACGACGCGGCTGCGGCCAACGGCTTCGGCCGCCGCTCGCTACATGAGTGGGAAGCCCACCTCCTCCACGAGGCGAACTACCTGGCGCCCCCTGACATGCGCACGCCTGGGCGATGGAGGCTCAGCGCCGGGGGCATCCCAATCCCCACTCTGCCCGACGTCGAACACATCGGCTACTTCCACGCCGAGATCGAGCGCGTGCGGGCCTCCCTGTCGGAGGAGTGGGCCCTCCCGGAGTAGGACGCCGGCAACCACAAGGCGTGGGGGCGTACTTCGAACACCGGCAGGCGGAGTGGCTCGCCTCCATCAACAACGCGCCGGTGGTAAGGGGGCGCAACAACAGCGACGATCGCCGCCTGTGGTGGGGCACCCCCGGCCGCACGCTCCACGCCGTCCTCGAGTACCTCGAGGGTGGCAACGATCTGCCACTCGAGTACCCGGCGGCCCCGGCCCCCCGCCGGAGTGGCGGCCCGTGGCTGCCAAGGCGGATGCTGGGCGGGTCCTCCTCCTCCTCCGGATCACCGGCGCTCGTCAGCGTCAAGGTCGGCACACCCGCAGCCACGAAATCATCAACAAGGGAGGCCGCGCCTCCTCGGCTCATACGTCCCGCCTCATCAAGCCGAAGACGGAGCCGGGGCTTGCCGCCGTGAAGAGCGAGCCCGCTGACGCCGCACTCGATGACAAGGCCGCCCTGAAGTGGCCGTGGGAGGACTGGGCGCGGCTGGAGATGGAGTGCCAGCGCCGCACCCTAGAGGAGATCGCAGCACCATGCCGTGGCCGCGACGAGGGAGGCGTCATCGTTCTCGAGGAAAGCGACGACAAGGCGCCGCTGCCGACCAAACCAGTCCGTCAGGACGACCCCGGGCAGGGGTCCAGCAGGGACGGCCGCATGAAGAAGGAGAATGAGGACAGCGACGACGGCGACTACGCCGCTTTTAGCAAGTTCTTCGACCTGTAGGCGGCACAGCAGCAGGCCGTTGTTTTCTTTTTTTCATTAGATTTTATGTTTTCTATATGTACAAAAACCATGGAACGCATAATACGGCCGAATCTATTCCGCGTTTGCCGAATTTTGGCCGATTCTGTCTGATATTTTTTTTACAAAATGGGCGTCTGGGAGCGGTGGCTGGCACCCCAATCGCCCCCATGCCGAAAATATCGCTGGCTCGCCACCAAGCGGCGTT
>NC_041382.1:7847670-7869893 GCF_002162155.2 Triticum dicoccoides | reverse complement strand
GTGAGTGTACCACATGGCTGAGCTCAGTCGCAGTTCATGAATTGTTGCAATCACTTACACTGACAGTTCTGTGCTTGTTATGTATGTAACCTCAGATAAGATCTTCATCACCTGCAGTGCTACACATCTCTCCTAATTCAATTTGGTCTTTCCTCAGCATAAGCGACATTGTACCACATGGGAAAATTGGCACAATGTTGAATTGCAAATCCTCCCTGCAGCAGCAGGGTGGATCTAATACTGTGAACAAAATGAAACAAGTTTTCAATCATACAGCATCACGATCTGAATCACTACCACTGGGAAGCATGGATGGGGGTTACATGTCACTTGAGTTTGGGGCCTCGGACTCTGGACCAAGCAGTGAGGTAATAAACTTTATAAGGCAGAAAGCACAGGTATAGCTCCTGCTATTTTGTGTGTTGAAGCCACTTCTTGGCTCCTGCTATACCAACAACAGAATAAAATGAAATGGAAACTTGAATAATTTTCCATTTTGTGGTCCTCCAGTTCTAAGTTGTCCAATAGTGAGCCGCTCATAATAACAAAACCCTTTTCCTATGTATTTTCGAATACATGGAGTAATGACGAAGTCTCTACTATATATGTAATGAAAACAAAATACTTTCGGAAGTCTATCTTTTGACATATCGTGCGATAGAGTCAAAGCTTGTACTACCTCTTGTACTAGTGCAGATTGCGCCATCACACACAGTTAAAAACCCCTGTCGCAAACACATTTTTGAACCATCCCCATCCCATCCTCATCCCAATAATGTTGTTTTGCATCAAGGGAGGGCGTGTGAAGCCACTTGCTAACCCCTGTTATCATGTGTGTTGAAGCCACTTCTTCCCTTCTGCTATAGAAAGAACACAATAAAATGAAATGGAAATTATGATCCTCCAGTGCCCAGGTTGTCAAAGAGTGTGCAGCTTGTGGACCTTCCAGAGATAAAGTTAATATGTCCATACAAGTCAGTAGCAATTTGTGTCAGACTTGTACACATGGTCTTAGCTTAGTCCTAGTAGAGTTAGTAGTAGGTAGCATGTCCCGTGGGGAAATTCCCGTGTGCTAGCTCGGCAGGCTTACCATTACTATTAGTGCCCATGTTAGGTTATGAATTAGTAACTGAGTAGGATAATTTATCAACAGGGAATGCAGTAAACATGAAATGGAAATTATTGATAGCGAATTTGATACTAATTACTGGTACTAAGATACTGACCACAAGTGAAATGTGGTAATAGTTCAAATAAGAAGCTGACTACATGTGACATGTGGTAATAATATATGGTAATGGTGCTACTAAGATAGTTTGAAAAACTAATTAAACTTACCGGACAGAGTAAGCTTGGTTGTTTTATAAAATAGCCCATTGTAATGAAATGCACTGTACAATTCGAAAGATGACTACATACAGCTTCTGCCCCACGAGCGTGGGGCGGGGGGCGAAACCCTACCCCAACCCGGCCACCGCCAGCCTCCTCCCCCTGCCACCGCCGGGCAAAGCCTGGCCGGCGCCGGGCAGTCGCCTTGGGTGTATGCGCAGCGGCGAGACGATGGTGGCGGCGGGTAGCGATGCGTGGAGGGCTGCTGGGGTCGGCGGAGTGTGCCTGCACAGGGTGGGCGGCGTCGGGGCTGTGGTAGTCCGATCCAGATTTGGCAGGCTGCTCCTCCGGCCGGCTGTTCTCGCGGGCGGCCCGGGCTGAGGCAGCATGGTCCGGTTGTTTCCGGCAGTCCTTGGGTGCTGGAGGTGGCCGGAGCAGGGGCGTCTATGGCTGGGCTGGCCTCTTCCAGTGGTGCAGGTCGGTACGGCGGTGCGGGGCTCCGCCTAGGGGTCCCGCGCGTGGATGTGGGCTGCCACGGAGTGGTGGTGGCTCATGGCGGTGGTTTGGGTCGTTCACGGCGGCGGCTGGACTTCTCCGGTGTCGGCCCGTCGGTGTGCGGCCTGTGTTGACCTCCGATGATTCTTCTCGCTCATCCGCCCGCTATCTTCGTCAATGGTTAGCCCTCCCCCAGCTGCGGTCCGTCACTCGTCTCGCACCCGGCAACAGGACCGAGCTCGTCTCGCGCCCGACAACAGGACTGACCTTGTCTCGCGCCCGGCAGCAGGACCGAGATCGTCTCGCGCCCGGCAGCAGGACCATGCTCGTCTCGCGCCCGCCAGCAGGACCGAGCCCGTCTCGCGCCTGGTGCCGCAGGATGGGACGATGGAGGTCAGTTTTAGCTGGCCTATTGGTTCTCAGCACTGGGGGCAGCCCAGGGGTGCGAAAGGCGGGTCCTTTCCGCTCGGGTCTTTGGTTGGGGTAGCATCGGATCTCACGTGAGGGGGTGTCAAGGTCTTGGATGCCGGGGCGGGCGCCCTGGTGGTGGGTCCGTGGCTTGGTGCTGCCCGGTTGCCATGGCTGTGTCGGCGGCGTGGGGCCGGGGTGTGGCGTTCGGTGGCGGTGAATGGTGGCCGGGGTGAAAACTTGCTCTATCTTCAGATGGACCGGCGGCAGCGAAGCTCGTTCCCTTCTTGAAGGCATCGTCACGGCTCTCATTGCCCGTCGTGTTGCTCCAGGGGAAACTCTGATCCTCGAATCGGGAGGTGGCGGTGCTCCGTGTCGTCCCCTTCCTGAAGGCGCCGCCTTGGAGCCCACGGTTCGCCATATGCAGTTTCACCTCTTCGTGTAGTGCTAGGGATGGTGTTGCTGCGCTCAGTGCCTATGTATCCTGCCTCGGGTGTGTGTTTGCGTCTGTTGTGGGGTTCTGCGTTTGTACCGGGTGCTGTTGATCATTGCTTTATATATAAAAGCGGGGTGAAAGCCTTTTTCGGTAATTTGAAAGGTGTGTTCCTAGATTTTCATCCTTTTATTCTGGTTCTCACTGAGCACAAGAATATTAACATATTAATTTTAGCCCTGAGCTATGATCTATGAGTTGTATAACTGACTACGAATAAATAATCGAAAACATTAACATCTCCCAGTTAGTATGTCACAAAGTAAATAAACCTGATTTGAAAGCAACAAAGCATATAATAATATACATCAAGCACTCTTGCATCACAATATACCTTGCTTGGACCAAATCTCGAAACTTTCTTTATGCTACTGATTTGCATTGCACAAACCTTGGTTACTTCCCATTAACACTTTAAGTGGCAGACTGAACAAATGTAGCATTTTGTAGACTAAACGTTTATAACAATGGAGCGGAAAAAGATAGAGAAATTACAGCCACACAGGGTTAACAGATTAAATAAACAGCCAGATGATGGATAGCATTTTTTTAGAATGAATATTTCTAGCTTCTTGTGTTTACCTTATTTGCAATAATATGGAAATATACCTGAGGATTTCACGAGAAGGGCTTGACCTGAAAGAGCAACGATCATATAGTGGAGGAACTACAGAGGGTGAGGATACAGGACAAAGGAAGAGATATATGTGATAATGTGTCTTGTGTGTATGCACTGTAGGATTGATATGCTATTCTGCAGGAGTGTGTGTCATATATGATGCACCAATTAGTTCATATGCAGCTGAACTTGCATCACCTTCCACCGAGTGGTACAACCTGGACTAATAGTTATGAGAAAGATGTGGCATTATCGAAGGTATCTACACCCGAATTACACACAATATTTCTGTCAGATGAGAAACACCCAAAAATCTGCAATCAATATAGGTAACCCATCAATCTTAGACAAATAACCGACCAGCATACCTGTTCCTTGGCGTGTTTTATCTTTCCCCTTTCTCTGATGTGGAGAACTCAGCAGACATGTCCGGCCAGCCGACGACGGGGCCTGGTTGCCTGCCAGCGGCACAGCACAACACAACCATAGTTGGCATAAGCTGTTGGAAACTTGGAATCAGACCTGGTAGCATGTTGCACTGGCTGCCAGGTCAGAGAAGGAAACCTGGTGGAGAATGACGCGATCTAGCTAGTATGTCGAAGGAGGGTACACAGGAGAAAGAAGGAGGGGAACACACGAGTGTTTTTATAATTGAGAAACCATGTTTCCTTGGGAAGGAGCAGAGCCGGTTTCAGGAACGAGATGCCCAAACATCATTAAATCTAACCTATTGGTCCGTTGAATTAAATGGGCAGATCTCTTTTTTCTGACTTTACCTAGGATTAATGTGGGAGCTCCTATGGTGCCCCCAATTAGTGTGTATATCTAAGATCTTGTGTTGAAGCCACTTCCTCGCTCCTGCAATGGCAACGAACAATAAAATAAAATGGAAATTATCAACAGGTTATGCCACCTAATTGGAAAGGACTCTGAAGAATATTGTCAAGCTAATACGCAAGGAGAGACACATTAGTATGGTTAACAGCTATACTCTGTTTACTTTTGACTGTAAAGGATGGAATTCAGCATCTAAGTTTTGAATCAGATGAAGACTTCCATGGCCTTGTTAACTAATTAAGGGAAAGGAGTATGATCTGAGGGAGAAGGAACTGAAATATGTTATACCTGGAGTGGCGACGGCATTTTTATCACCGAGGTAGTTTTTCTCTTAGTGGATTCTCCAGTGTCCAAGTTGTCGTTTAGCCAAAAACTGAAATTGAAATAATTATCAATAGGGAATTGTTTGCATGGGAATCAAAAATAAATAAATAAAGATGAAACATAACCAAATGTGCAACAACTAGGAAGTATTATGAAGAATAATGTCATGGTAATACACAGGGAGAGAGACATTAGTATGGTTAAGAGCTATCCTCTCCAGTTTTGACTGTAAAGGTTCGAATTCATCATATTTTGTTAGTTGTGATGAATCGGATGAAGAAATCCATGATCTTGTTGACTGATTCAGGGAGTATGACCCGAGAGAGAAGGAACTGAAAGACGCTATCCTGAAGTGACAACACCATTTTTATCACTAAGGTGGTTTTCTTCTTAGTGATCCTCCAGTGTCCAAGCTGTCAAAGAGTGAGCAGCTTATGAACCTTCCAAATACCAAGGCTGCAGTAATTATGGAGCAAAAGTATGGTTACAATTTGATCAGCACACTAGTGATCTCTCGAAAAGTCAAGAGAATTCAGGTTCTGAAGAAAAAACGTACCACAGTCACTGTTTAGAACTTGTATGGCCTGCTCGACTCCACTGCTAACATGTCATCAGACTGATTTGGCATCACCAGAATACGATGAGCACAATGCTGGAAAGTCCAATAGACATAATCACTCTCCTAGTGAAAGCAAATAAGACATGAGCCAAATTTGTAGGGCGCCAAATCTGTTATCAAGGAAAAAGATTACATTGATTGTAGCTCTTTCATTGAGTCACCTAGTAGTAGAAAACTGAAGTCATGCCCATGCCATGCAACATGAAAACATGCCAAAGATAAGCTCTGCTGGAAGCAGTTTCAACATATAACACATGCAAAAACAATATGTGCATAGAAAATAGTGAGGTTTTGCTATTTCAAGATTTACATATCCGAATTTGACTATAACTAAAATCACTGAAAGAGAATAGGGACTATAATATTTAAATGTAAATCCTATGCTTCAAACTGGAACGACGTTAATAGTCCTGACATTTGTTTCTGGAGAAATGAGTTCAATCACCTCGTAGTTGTAACTGAACGCAATAATTCATACACTATGCTCTTAAAATCGGCACGGCCTCGTATTTATATATATTAATCGATAGGCAAGCTTTTGTAGCTAATCATATTTTAATTCGAGGGGAAATAACAGTGAAGACAACAACAGTATTACTTATCACCAACCTCTAAGGATCTACTCGTTAGAACCTAAAATTTTAGACCTCCAAAATTCAAATCCAAATACGTATAACTATTAACCAACCTCCATCAGGCCAGCCGGCGAGCCAGACACCAACAAATACGTATGTGAATATAGACCTCAACTTCTCTCACACCTCGCTTAACTCCTATGGGGTTCCCAAACTTCTCCAACCCTATCCTCCCCAAACTTCGGATGGCTTCCAACATCCTCCCCGCCACCCACCAACCCAGCAAGAAAGATGATGGCCGACGCCCGGGAGTAAGTTGGATCAAAATCTAGTTCTAATATAGAACATGTAACTGAAGACCAGGCAACCAGAAAATAGAAAGTGAGTAAGAAAAATACAAAGAGTCGGGCATTTTGGAGACCGAACTCCATGGAGGCCTTTATTTTGAAAAATTCAAAATTCCATATTTTAGTTTCAAAAATTTCCAAAAAAACATACATATGCAAGGATGTAATGTGTATGTGTGAAAAATTTCAGGATGAAATCCGTTGAATTGTGAGCTGCACAAAAAAAACATGGACTTTGAGGATGAACAGTACATATGCTAAAAAATAGCAGATTTGTCTTTTTTGTGTAGCTCTCATTTTAACATATTTCAACCTGAAAATTTACACACATACATTACGTATCTAGGTATGTGCACATTTTTTCAGAATATTTTGAAACTAAAAAGTTTGAATTTTGAAGTTTTCAAATTAAGGCCTCCATGGAGCTCGGTCTCTGTTATATATGGCTGTACAGGAGTTATATATGGAACTAATAACAGCACAGAAAGAAAAGATAGATACCAAGTATTAACACAATTTATTTCACACCGACCTGTGCCCTGTGAGAGTGCAGGGACTGACGTTTCTGCAGGAGTTGCTAGCTGCCGGACAGTATACACATAAAAACATTTGGTTTAACAATTTCTGTTGTAATCGGATCAAAATCATCCTCGTCTTGTCAATTTTATATGGCTAAAGCGGTAGGCGAGTAACCCTGATGGTGTATCAGCAACGTAAACAGAAGGGTGGCTACTTTCTGAGATCAACTCGCTCTACAGATAACTTCCTTGTATTCCCTCATACTGTCGGTGATGCTTGAGAAGGATCAACAGAAGCACGTTCCACAGAAATATCTGCAATTTCAGAGAAAAAAAACAGCAGATAAGGGAATTAATCTAGGACCAAATTTCAGGCATAAAAATTAGTAGGTGTGAGCAAACAAACAAGAACTAGCTCATTCTTAATTCTGAAAGTAATACTGGAGATCCAAATCAACTGAATTAGTAAGCATCAGATTTTCTGGTTAATTTTGTTAGGGAGTATGCAACTTGTATTTACGGTGCCATAGGCCAGTATATAAAAATCCGCGGTTCACGGGACGCCTAGGAGACCTGCACGAGCGGGCGCCAGCAATGAGACGGAACAAGCCGGCAGTCGCAGGACAGGCGGAGCAAGGCGGCGGACGACGGAGCAAGCTGGCATGGGGCGGCGACCTCCTGGATCGGGTGGTGGCGGCCTCCTGGCAGCAGGGCGGAAACGGTGGGCAGAGGGAAGGCCGGAAGGGCCAGCAGCCGGCGTGTGGAGATGGGGCTGATTCCTGAAGGAGATGGGTGATGGCGGAAGTAATGGCGGACGCTAGCAGGGCTAGCAGCAGCACCAGCCACGAGAAAGAGATGGTGACGGCGAGAGAAGAAATCGGCAGCTGTGGCAAAATAGAGGATGGCGGCAGCTCGACGGGATCTTAGCACGAGTTGCACGTGCGGAAAAATACCTAGGCATTAATATCATGTTTGGAAATATAGAACTTGCATTTCCCAGTGGGCATAGACCAGTATATATATGCAGAAAACCCTTTATAGAATGGGGGAAATACAAAGGGACACATGGCCCTAATATACCATGTCATAAGAAGATGCAGGTGCGAAAGAAGACATAAACTCTAATATACCATGTTATAAGAAATATTCAATTTGTATTTTCAGGTGGGCTTAGGCCAACATAGAAAACCCTTCTATAGAATGGAGAAATTACAAAGGGATACACAGCTAAATATACATAACTCTAACCGATTTCATCAGGAACAAAATTTGAACTATTATTATAAAATTATATAGCAGACTGGAGACAAGGATAGAAACATCACCACCTTTCGGTGTTACCATTTTTCAATGTAATATGGCGTTACCAATTTAATGTAGTTATGCCACAGTGAGAAACCGTAAGTCTGCTACCAAAAAGGAAAAGGGGAAATTAAAGTTTCATAAGATGAGAATGTACCATCGTCAAGGCTTATTTTCACAGATGTGGTTACCGACCTTCTAGTCTTAAACCTTGAGCTGATGATGAAACACAGTTAGGAAAATCAAATATAAATAAATTAACTGAACTGATCAAATTGCTTTAGAAATAGCATACCAGTAGGAAAATGTTTGATGTATTGGATCAACTCCCTCAGGCCCAAGCTGAGAAATAAATGGGATTATTAGTTCCAGATGCTAATAACAAAATGTTTCAATTTAAATCAATATGCAGTATTTATAGATTTACTATATAAGCATGTAAAACGATACACAATGCGGATTCTGCAAGTATCCTGCACATTCTTCAAACAACTCTGGGGTAAATAAGAACAGCCCGGCCCAGCTACTAAATCTATCATTTATTAATAGAAAATTTTGGAAGTTCTATCACTAATTTACCTCTATTCTCCATGCATCAGCCTTCAGACTAACATCAACAGCCTGGCGTTCTTCAGATATCTGCATTAATGAAAAGAACAAACCATAAATAAAACTATGGCAATGTTGAAAAATAACTTTAGAATGAAAATTCTAGAAGTTTACGAACCCAAAACTCAAAGTGGAATAGGTCATGTGATGAGTTCAGGTGACACCCCAGGCCCTAGTATATATCACAAGAATCACAACGTCAGATATGTGCCTTGAGAAAAAGTCCATAAAAACTGTTCCCATCAAAATAAATAAGGGTGGATAGAGTAATAATATAATGTAAATTTCCTCACCAAGAACAAGACAGCAATAAGCAAAATTTGAATAAATAACAAATGTGCAGTGTGAAATAACAAAAAAAATGGTTTACCCCAAATGTAGCAAATGACACGGCTCCCTAGCCTTAGCAGCAATAAGCAATATTTAAATAAATAAACAAGATGCAAGTTATCTTCAAATTTTACCTTGTAGCTTCCACACTTTACGAAGCAAAAGGGGCAAGCAAAATCTTCAGTGACTGGTAAGAAGGGATCAATATAAGAATCATGAACTAAACAAAAATATTTAACTTCAGCAACAAATGTTATGCAGTGATGCAAAACTGCACATAGGTAACCACAAAGCATTTAACACAAGATCATTGCGATGATAAACATTCAAAACATGATCACAGATTAAAAAAACCATTAATATCGTCCCCGTCTTTAGTTCTAGGATCATATTCAAAACCATTAACAGCATAAATTCTCCACTATGTTACTTCCTTTTGTATTGATACCCTAATATTCCTATATTGAATATTTTCCCCACATTTTTTACCTTGCTAGGGCACCATAACTTATTGGACAAAGTAATTAATAAGATTACTTACCACCATAAAACATCAGAAGCTTTCAACCAATAACATGTTTACCACAGAATCTTAGCAATATTTCATTTACAATTGCATACATATTGATATTGTTACTATTAACAATCAAACATATCTAGTTAGTTACACTAGGAGAAAATGAAGAGCACCTAGGGAAAATGTCAGTATATGATGCTAACAAATGTCGATGAAAATGAAAAAATGCGCTAGCCCAAATGTTGTGTAAGAAAGAACCTTCAGTCTTTTGCATAGTATTTTTGTAATACTTGTAGTTGAAATGCACATTTCCAGCTCTTAATCTGCAGAAATATAAACAAATAAAAATGTGTTTGTAAAGCTGAAACTTAGAGCAATGTGTCTTGATAAACCCTAGTGAAACACTAGATCAGCCAGACTTGGTTCTAGGCTGACTATCCTGACCACAAAAAGGCCAGGCTCACAAGCCAGATAAACCTGCCTCGCTAGCCAAAACCGCAAGTCCAAATGCTAAGCACTAATAGAATTTATTTCATGTTGAGATATTTTTACCTGCCCTTTTACACATCCACATCCATGACAATTTAAAAAGCTACAGCTTCCATCCACTAACTCACAATTTAGTTGAAACCCTATAAACTGAGCTTTAATTATGCAGTAATCCTATTAATAAAACCCGTATAGTTTTTATCCTGCCATTATTACGTGATGGACAAATGGAGGAAGAACAAACTAGCAACATGATCAGCACAAGTACATTTACCACAAGGACTAACACAATGATAGAACTAGTATTATCAAAAATCAAGCAATAGAATTTTAACATGCTCGCACTTAACCTCCTAAAGCGAGAAATTCATCCTAGTCGTTGGTTAATCATGGACACTGCTGGCAGACAACATAAAACATGTGTAAGAGCATAACATTTATTAGTGGTAGAGAGATTTAATGTTCATTACTTCCAAATATTATTATGCATTTTGTGTAATGCAAAACATGTCATTCATACATAGACATACCTCATCTATGCTTCATTTTATTCGTTTGTTGGTTATGATGACAGAGTTGAATATCCGTGGATATTTTTTAAGCAGTAGAAACATCCTAAATTCCTCAAGTAATTAAATTGTGAAGCATAAACTTTCGTGGTCAGGTTTCGTACGTAAACATGCATACATATTTGATATGTTACCGAGGACACATTTTTCACATCTCTCTTAATATAATATTCAATATATTCCTGCTATCAAGTGCTTGCCAATTGTGATTAGCTCTCATTGGGGAGCTAAATGTGATGTTAACCATTGGATGACAAATGAGTAAAACTGATATAGATTTCGGACCAGCGTAGAAAGGTTCTACCTAGTAGAGCATCTCTCCAATACTCTCCCATTTCCGAATGTATTTTTATTTCTAGGTGATCAAGATGACCAACCAAAAACTCCAGAATTTTATATCACCCAGAAAATCATTAGAAACTTCTTTCAATACGAGTTCATGCAGCATACAAATTGGAACTATTTCTACTTCATTGCTAGGGGAGGTGTCACAGGATTAAATGCTCCAGAGGCAGTACGTAAATCTGTTGGTATCCTTCTTCTTAAGCCAGACAAAGACAACGATGCTTCTTGGTCATTATTGGTATTTTTTATATTTTTTCTCTATTTAAATATGTCTACCTTTTGACTGTATGGGTTATTCCATTGAAGATCACATGAAAATATTAATGTGCATTGTTTGACTATTAGTCTAGTATGGTTTTGCATCAAAACAATATACTTAAAGAGTTTGCCCTCTGCCACTGAACATATGCATGTTTCACTCACTGTTACGCATCATGTGTTAGGAAAATCCAGGGAAAAATAGAATTATTTTTCTTCCCCGTTACCTTTACATTGCAGTAGTTCAATTGGGTATTTCTCAGTATAGTAGAACTTCGATGGGAGAAGCGTCTCAATTTTGTTTGTGAAATAGTACACAGTAAGGAGAGTTTAATCCGAAACATCCTGATCTGAGCATGTTTTGTGTGTCGACCACATATGTGTTGCCAAATTTTCTGTTTTTATCGCCTGCCTATGCGGCTTTATGTTTCATCCTTCAGTTCATTCACAGCTCCACCACCACTTATCTAATGTCATGAGCAGCGTATACTGGTTCCTTCCAGGAAGGACAGACAGTGTATCCTCTAGCTTGGTTCACCCAGAAGATGTATGTTATTGAAGACGAATACGAGCGTGCTTGCAGGGTAAATAACCATTGTATCTTATAAAACAATTTTAAAATTCATTCTTTACTGAAATGCCATAGCTACGCCCTTAAACAGTCTTGTCATCTATCCCAGGAGCAGAGACACATAATATATGATAATGACCTCCTATACAAGTCTGAGCTCCCTATCTGTAATATGATTCTAGTGTGATACAACTACAAACTTGTGTTTTCATTGTATGAATTATATTATTATTTTAGTCTTTTACAGAAATATTTTCAGAATAGAAAAAAGTGATTGTACAACTTTATTTTGCTTCACTATTTAATTCTGTGATTTGGAAAATCCCAGTGTCTGCGGTACTGTACCTTATGTATCAAATCGGACTGATCTTTTTTTGTGCACAGCTTGCATTTCGTAATACGGTCACAAGTATGATGTTTCCAACCTATTTATGAATCAAGTGCATTTTCCACATATATTTAGATGGCCATGTATGGTTCATGGAAGCAATGCTAATAATCTAATGGTCAGTAGGAATGCTTTCGGAAATTTTATTCCAGGATATTTCCAGATATTTTGTCGTCTAAGAATATCGTTTGATAAATTGAACTATGATAAAGATGAACTTTCTGTTGTCCATGAAGTATGCTCAACTTAATATGTAGTAATGGATATGTGTGTTTCACATGTGTGATTACTAGTTGGATGGAAATGTGTTGCGTTTACAACATTATTACTCCCTCCGATCTATATCAATTGTCGCTACAATTAATATGGATTGGAGGGAGTTATTACATTTTGCCTTTGTACAGATATGCTTTGCACGTGTGGAATTACAGATGTCTCTATTATGTCGTTCGACCAATGGCCATTTCTTTCTTCAATTATATTTTAGGATAGAACACTAAAAATACTAATGATCTAGTGACATATCAACACGACAAACCAAAATATATTTTTATGTTAGCAGCCAAAGTGAAAAGATCGACTCTGCGTATTCTAAACTAACACTTGACAAGGAATTAGCTTCCTTTTAATAACAATGGGAGCTGGGGAGATCCTCCCTTTCATCTAAAGGATACTTAACAAGAAAGCCCCGTGCTAGGCGTCATTTAGCTGATCGTCCTGGGAAGGGATCAGCCGGGTCGGGAGCCATCAGATTTTTTGATGACTAGGTCGTCCCTCTTCCCTCGCCCTTTCACAGCATCTGTCTCTCCAATGTACCTCGTCTCCCCTTGCCTTGGCCTTGCTCTGCCGTGAATTAGAAGATGTGCTCACCACCGAAGAAGCGAACCGCCTGCAGCAACACAACATCTGCAGGAAATCCCATGTTGCAAGGCAGCATGCTCGTGTCACCAGTCGTGGCTCGTATTACGCCACTACCCGAGCTCCGCACTCCGCAACAGCCGCACCGACTCACAGCACAGCATGGCGGCAGTATGTGCCCCTTCTGGTAGCGTGATGATGACACTTGGGGCACAGGCGGGTTGCCCCGCATGCAGCATCGAGCACCACCCCTTTGCAGCACCCCAACTCATAACACCAAGCCGTCAGCAGCAGCACTACCAGCGTTGGTAGCGGTCTGTCTGCCGCTTGCAGTAGCAGTGTCCACCGTGTTGGAGCCTCAGGCTTCAATTTTGCAGCACCGGACCCGCTACACCAGGCTGTCAACAGCAGCAATCCAAGATGGCAATGGGGCCCCGAAACCACGTCCCCGCGGGTTTTTACCCTATTAGGCTTCAATTTTGCAGCACCGGACCCGCTACACCAGGCTGTCAACAGCAGCAATTCAAGATGGCAATGGGGCCCCGAAACCACGTCCCCGCGGGTTTTTACCCTATTAGGGGACCAGGATGGGCGATTGTCTATCCCAGGGGGACTGCTAGTGGGTACATTATAAACCCCGGCATTTTTTCGCGGGTTTAAACCCGTTTCAGTACTACCCGAACCCGAAACCCGATAATACCCGTGAAAATAAAAAAATTAGCATGCAAGAATCCATCCTGACGCAAGCGGCCCAAAGCCACAGCGCCCGAGTGGCTGAATCCCCCAGTGTCGAGGCCCTGGAGTAATATGCTGATTTTTGCTGATGTAATATGCTGATTTTTTTGCTGCTGAAATGTACTATGTTTGTTGCTTAAGTATGCTGATTTTTTCTGCCGTAATATGCTCTTGTTTTTCTTTCAAATGCTTCTGTTTTCCTTGATTGCTCGTGGGGACGGGTTCCCCGTGGGTTTAGAAAACCCGACGGGTTTAGGGGACAGGAAAAAAACTAGTCGCGCGCATGGTGACGGGGAGAGGCTTGCCCGAAGGGTTTGGGCAAGAAAAACCCGGTGGGTTTCGTCCCCGTTGCCATCTTGAGCAGCAATGCCATCAGGCATACAAGTTCGTCTGCCGCTTGCAGCAGCAGAGCTCGGATTGCAGCAGTGTCCGTTATGTTGGGGCATGTGTCTCTAGTTTTGCAGCACCGACAGCAGACCTCGCGTCCATTGCCAACAGACTTGCACGAGCAGCGACATATTCTTACAACGGCGGAGTTGTAAGCTTTCAGCAGCGACAGCAGACCAGTTGTCTTGCTTGCATGCAGTGGCGACAGTGCTGGCAGCGACAGCGTGCGACAGTGCTCACAGCATGGCTTGCAGTCAAACAGCTGCGGAGACATAACCCATTGCCACACTAGATAACAACACTTATTAGTCCCTTATAAATATGGAAATGAGAGTAGATCAATAAATAAAGGTAGGAGATCGCTCAAAAAAGGTACAAGGATATCCCTACCGTAGCATCAACCTTGTGAGAGCAAAATGTCAAGCAATTGTCTTGCTCAAGAAATTTTTTCTGCATACATAACAAAAGGATATATAAGTAAGGTCAACATACAGCTGAAGCAACTAATTTCCACTACATCCCAGTAATCTCTCGATTCATATTGTGAAATCAGAGGAACAACTGAAGAAAAAACAGATTCGCAGAATCACTTAAGCTTACATACACTGCAGATTCCATACTTTACTGATAATATTAATCCTGTAACATGTTCTCTTACCAAAGATGCAAAGTGCACTACTTCTGATGTGGCAATTCACTGCCAGAACTTTAGGAAGGTGATTTCTAATTAAAGACAAGCACTACAATATTCTAGAAAACTAAAAGTACATGACACGTAAATCATCCAAATACAGGTGGCTAAGCTAATTTATTCAGTCTGAAACTTCAGGTGCTGCAAAGGATTGTGCTTCATCCATGTTGGAATTCTGCCCACAGGATCGATCACATCAAAATACACACGCATGAGAACTTTTAGCCAAGAGCCTGTATCGTGCCCTTCTTTTTCCCTTAAGTTCTTTTCTCTTTTCACCCCTTTAATGCAAATCTCACGGTGTTGCTCTGACCGTGTATATATATATAGCCTAGTAGTGGCTGCCTAACCTAGTACAGCTAGCCTAGTACTACACGACTATGACTCCTACTTGTACTACCACATATACATCCTAGCTGACTAGTGATTTCCAAACGTGACATGGACTAACCTAAACCTACTACTACTCAAACTCTTGTTTTACTACTACAGGTGACCATGTATTCCTAATAAATGGAAACTAACTTAACTACAACTTAGACACCAATCAGACTTGACACTAATCAAGATTATGCTAACAATCCATCCTATGGTTAACAACTATAGAAAAGTTAAGGTACATAAACTAAGAACATTCAAGCTTAATAATATGGAGAAGTTCAATTAAAGTACCTCTAAGAAACTTGGTCTCATTTCAACCGTAGAAGTTAACTTCATGGTATGTCCCAAATTTAAAGTTGACGCATGATTCTCCAATGACAAACGAAGTAAATTAATTGATATATTACCCCAGAAACATTTCCCTTCAAGTTCTGTCAAAATGAATTAGTAAATAGTTGCACTCAACAATCCTACAAATCATAACTGCTTTCTTGACAATTATTTTAGAAGGAAAATGTGTTATGGCTAGAAGTGGTACATGTGATAATAAGGATCCACCCCAAGCAGAAGAAAATAATCTAAAGTAATAATGCAGAGAGCTTAGTATCACCCCCTGTAAAAATCTAACCAAACACTGTTTAAAGATTATTTATTCTTTGGATCTCCTACATAAAGGCAGCCATACACATAGCCAATACTTTGCACACCACCACTATGTTCACTAATTATCCATGTATTAAAGGAATCTATGTTAATTATTAGTGTTGGTTTACGAGTATAACTGTGATACTAATCATTCTTTTAAAACAGAAAACTGTAACACTAATCTTTACGCAACAGAAGGTTTGGCATACTGTTGTCAGCTGTTTACCACCTGGAGATAGGTCGCTGCAAGGGTTCATGGTTTGGCCCAAAATACAGACGTGAACTAGATTCAAATATACTGTGAGATAGTCGTAGTTTGGCCATTGGTCTTGATACCATTCAAGAATTGGGAGTTTGGGAGAACAGTTGTATCTTCAACCACATGAATAAGCAATATAAGTTGCCAGCTAGCGAGTACCTCAATCCAGTTGACACATGTGTTGTGTAGCTAAATGTATTAATAAGTACTATTTTCTAAGTCTTACAGACAACTGCACCTTGCGCTTGTTCTAGAAACTATTTAACATTTTTCAAAAAATGAAACCAGAAGCTTACTTTGGAGAGCAGATTGTTCCAAATGGCCCCCGGTGCAGTTGTTTTCACCAATATCTTCTCCAACTTGTCCTGCTGAAACTAAAGGAAATTAAAATGTGATGGTTGTGGAGAACTGTAGAACACATGAAATCACATATGATGCACATCATACCACGGCTGATAATGATAATGTTAAGGTTGGAAGCTCTGGAGGATGCTAAATTCTCGATGTCTGGAATTACAAATGTAGCTTTGGTGTGATCTTTACTACCAAATCCACCAAAAGATGTAAGAAAATAGGCCCGACTGAATCGATATATGGAAGGGTGCTGTGCATAACATTTTGTCAATAATAAGAGATAATTTGGTACGAAATATCGATTGAAACTAAGAAAAGGTAGACTTACCTCTTCAAGTGAAATGTTACTAGTAGGTGTAGCTAACAGAACATAAAGAGGGAAGATATTCTGTTCTCGACATGCAGTATTTGTACCTCGAGAGAGTGATACAGTTAATTGAATCCTACATCCATAAGCACAAACACTGGTCAGCATTTGCATGATGTAACACATAATATTAAATTTCGATAGTGGTTAGTACTTGTAGCATCACAGAGATTAGTCATTTAAGAACTAAATTTCTTGGGCCTTGTTTAGCCCAGCTACCATTTTGGTGTATGTAGGGCAGCAATCAAGCTACCATTTCTTGGTCCTTGTTTAGCCACACTACCATTTTGGTGTATGTAGGGGCAGAAACCATCTAGCTCTCTATGTCCAATATTGCTAACTAAAAGTAGTTGCCATACAATATCAATATAGTGATTATTCCTTGTTGAGTTGTGTCCTACATTGCCGCACCGAGAAAAAATAATACTCGACTTTGTGTACAAGATTTTATAACCTGTGTACATTTCGACTTACAGCTTGTATCGCATCTAATAAGCTCACTGTGTTGTACATGCTGCCATAATCTATAAATACATGTTACTTGATTGAATGGAACAACAAATACCTTTTACATGTTTAATTTGCTAGAATATTAATATGGTCACAATCTTGCAATAGATGTGGGATAGTCATATGCTATCAATTAGCTCACGATTATCTCAAAGATGCATCGATTTGAAAATATCTCCCTACGTGAGGATGTCAGGCTGGGGCATATCAGCGAGACATCAGATGATATTTTCCACCTTAGTTATCTTTGCGCTGATATTAATTAATTCTTCCATGTGTACAGCGATGCACCAAATACGGGTAATACAAAAATCTGGTGGAGTTTAACATTCTGAAATCCTTGGATCCCTATATATGCTACTTTTCACTAACTTAATTGTGATTGTTTACTCTACATTTTATGATCATGTTTGTGTGAAATGTTATATAGCCAACCCAGGCATGTCATTATGAAGGGCAATCAATCAAATTGATTACCAAATGACTAGACAAGCACTAACATTAATGATGAAGTGCATCACATTCTTCAAATTATAGGGCATACTGAGTTACGATCAGACCAATTCCACGGTTTGATCATGCGCATTTACAATTTTATTCAATCCTTATGGCAGTAACATTATGTGTACATCACTGTGTGGTTCCAACAGAGCTAAACGGACCAGCAAACTGCATACCCCCTTCGTCCCAAAATACATTGGCTATTAGGTTCCATTAGGGCAAGCCTTGACCAATAACTGCTCAATTAATATATATATATATTGAAAAAGTTGATGTCATTAGATTCATATTCCAAAGTACTAGTTTTTTTGTGTTTATGGTTTTCTCTGATAAAGAAGTACATAATAATAACAAAATTCGCTACACATTTTGGAATGGAGGGAGTAATAGTGAAGCCTCACTCTGCTATGCCTGGAAAATAAAATCTGAAATGGAACAGTTAATCGTTTGATATTTGGATCTGAATCAGAACAATATTATATTAAGTTTACACATGTCCTAAAATAGATTGTAGTCAAAGCTTGTACTATACCTCTTTTTTCGTCTTGCTTCTATCATGTAATCAAGGCATCTTTGCAGGAAAGTGGGCTGCAAAAGTCAGTGAGACATCATTGTTATGTGATCACTTACATGGTGAAGGGTGTGAGTGAATGAGCACATGCAATCCGTGTCGAATGAGGCCAGAATTTTAAAAACAAACTTACATTTTTAGCAGCTCGATGTTGAATAATATTGTACCACTCAATTGGTCTGCAGTACAACTTGAGGCTTTCTTCAGAAGCAAGCTTCTCATCTGGAGACAACTGAGGGCACATCTGGTCTGCGGACGAGATTAATGAAATCCGCACCTGACTCCCTGTACATAATTTGCAACAGCGTCAAATAAAGAAGATACAAGTAATCTCTTTTCACTATTAATAACAAGAAAATCATTTGCCATATTTACATGGTTCCATATCTTAAAAGCAGCTAAATAGACATAGATCAACTCAATTAGTTTCTAGAATCAGGATGTGACCAAACAGCGCAAATTAGATTTGAAGTGGGGAGTCATTAATTCATGAAAAGTCAGAACTTGCCATATACTAGAATCAAGATGTGCAACCATTAATTTATCCACGGAGATTATCAACCAGTGATGAATCAATTACACAATTGCCATTTTATTAATTTCCAGATGCAAACAAGGTTAGCAACATATATAGTTGAACTAAGCAACAATTAATTTTTTGAACTACTTACTGTCATAAGGAGACTTCACTATCTACCACAACAAAATACCCACCCCACCCCCCCCCCCTCAGGTATCACGACGCAACTGGAGTTCTAACATCTTATGTATCTTGTCCCAGGGTTGCTATCATAGTTGCAACCCTTTATTCCGCTTACCACACGACCCCTAAGTGTACTGGTGAAATGAGCAGGTGGTACTGCCCATCCTGCCCTCCTCACGAGCACACACCAGATAGGATGAGCCCGCCGTGCCCAAAGGTATAGCTCTGCACTTGCTCAGCCTAGTTTTCAATCTCATGAATTATCATTACACAATCTCAAAAGCTCACTTGGATAGTTAAGTAAAAAGGGAGGTATTTTGTGGAGGCAGCTTTCTGGTCTTAAGCTAGGGAAGCCCCCGGCCGTCCATGAATGGAAATGCTGTCAGCCACTACGCTTCAGGTTGTGGGCCGTGCCGGTGAGGCAGCGCTTGTGAACACAGCTAGCCACCCAAGCACAAGCAGGGCAGGTATTATTAGAGGCTGTTTGGATTGGAGCCTACAGCAGCTCAACCAAAAAATTGGTTGTTGACCGTGTGCATGGGTGCACCTTTGGATGACGGCCAATAATTTGGATCACCCAAATTATTGGGGTGTTCGAGCATTAAACTGTTCCTATATGAGTACCCAACTGTTCTTGTATGTTTCACATGAGTTGTGTAGTGTATACCACATTCATGAAATATTATCTCTACTTTTAAAGCAGAATCAGACGTCGTTTTCATTCGACCTCCTCCCCCTCCTCTCGTCGGATTCCCACGCAGAAAAAGGTTGAGGAGGAAAACCCCCCTCTCCCCTCTCCGAACCGCGAAAAAACAGAAGAAGAAAAACTCTCACGGCACGACCTCCACTTATGCCACAACCTGCCATTCTCATCTCCCATCTCCTGATCTCTCCCTCCTGCCTCCTGCCTGCCGACCCCGAACCACCCCAGGACCCTCCCTCTCCATTGCCCCAATTAATGGAACCGCTGCGCATCTGCTCTGCGTATCCATCTGCGCCTCGCCGTCCAGAGAAGCCAAGGAACCACTGCCACGCCTCTGACTCCCTGCGAAGATGGCACCTTTCCTCCGCCAGCCAGGAATCACCGCCATGTGCGGCCTCAGATCTACGATGATGGGTGCATCCAGGCTCGCACAAGGACGACCTCTCTCTTCCTCCTCCACGCTCGATTTTTTTACGGCGACTGCGCCGCTGACACCGAGCAGCCAGAATCTGGCTCCGCTCCGGATCGATCCATAATCGATCCATAAACAGGGCGAAGAATTGCGGCGGGTCAACGAATCGAGAGAAGCGCCCAAGATCTTACCTTCAAGCCAAAAGCTGTGGGTGCTGGTGTTGGTGTTGGTGAATCGGGGGGGACGGCGGCGGCCGGCCACGCGCGGCAGGGGCGGCCGGGACTGAGGCGTCGGCGGCCGGTACTAGGGCAGACGGCGGCGACCTCTCGACGCTGGATCTGGAGAGGGCTATGCGCTGCTCTTTTTCTTTTCTTTTCTTTTGTACTACCTTTTTTTGTATTTAGCGTGCTGCGTTGGTGTAATTAAAACGTGAATAAAACGTGAAAATGGACTACTGTAGTGTTTAAGGGTTTTGCCGGGTTTTTTTTTAATAAAACAAATTACCAGGTCCTTTGTCTTCGTGTCCGCGGGCCGTGGTGCACTTTCGAGTTGTTGGGCCCGCGTGGAGGAAAGAAATCATCTAAAAAGAATTCTCTCAAAAAAATCTAAAAAATAAAAGCCATGACAGAAATGAACTCAGTTATTGAAAAACAATGAACTCACCCATAAATAAAGGAAATGTACCTGTTCTCATCTCAAAAATATAATGAAATTTATCTACAACCCTTTCAATCCCCAATTCATGTCCAACACGAACCCTCGTTGCAGCAATCATACTGCATGACTAGATGGACACTACACTGTATTACAACCTAGACACTTCGCTGGCGCATCGCAACTCGATGTCGTCCCAGTAACATTGACTTGTCTGTTTGTAGTTTTTTTTTAAGAATATCGGTTTGCAGTTTGTGGATGGTTACTAGTTGTAAATCCGAGATCGAAGCTTTCCACACCTCAGCGGAAAAAAAAATGAACTCGTCCATAAAAATGAATTCATGCAAGTTTGGGCACACAAAAAAATGATGCTCCAGAATGCTTCCAGAAACAGTCTTTTTGGAGCATCCATTTTGGCTTTTCTCCGAGACCTTCACAAATATCATTCCATCGCAAAATTTTGCACGCATGTGAAACACACATCAATGTTTGTTGACAAAAAAAAATAAATTTTTGAAACTTTTTATTATATTTTGGATTTTACTGTAACAAAGGATGTGTGTGACTCAAGCTCACAAACTCCATGTCCGATGTTGTGCTCATTTACTCCACCCGCCTCATCATTATTTGTATAGCATTTTGTGTTATTTGATGAGCCTAATGGCATGCGTCTAGATTTTTTTTACACAATTCTAAATTCTTTTGTTGATTGCCCTAATGAAATATATTCATTAGTGCATGCTCATTGAAAAGCGCTAGAGTTTTCTTTCAGTTTGACATGATTCTTTGTTTTGCAGTATTTATGGCAATTGCCAAAACACCATGCTTCTTATTTCACACGACGCGCTACTCGACACATAGCACAACGACGCCTGATTCCATGCATGCTTTAATTTGCACCAAATCTTTGGTCCTTCTTAATCTAGCACTTCACCAATTTTTTGGTTTCCCTGGAATACACCGGCAGCAAATATGCTTGTCGTTTCTATTACTTTCTTGTTGGACCTATTATTCTTATTTTTGTACCGGAGCTCACCGGTCTCCGGCGGAGCTTGCCGCCATGGTTTTTCTGACGAGCTCAAGGACGAGAAGATGATAGCGGCAACTACTTTGCTCCTGCTCCTGCTCACAAGGCTAGCACACAAGCTGCTGGAAGCATCCAGGTGCTCGTGTGCTGCTCGTGTGCTAGCTTGGCTGGTGCGCTGCTGGCCTGCGAGATGCATCATGGCGAGTGGCGCGTGAGATGCATCCTAGCCAGCTGCTTGCCGACGTGCTGACGCCACCTTTCCCCGGATCCCTAGGTGAGCTCGAGTTCCGCGATGGAGGCGGTGAGGCGGCAACGCTCCTCTCACCGGCGTGGACAACAACGGCGCGAATTCGACCGAGCCGGCCATAGCTAATTAGCTATCTGCGGGAAGACAAGTGTTTGTCGCCACCGTCCACTTCGACATGAGGTGCGGGAGGTCCTGTAGACCATCTTCCTCAGTCAAGAGCAGCGGGGGCGTCTTCACAGCGGGCTCATCACCGGAGCTGACCTGCTTCCCTCCCAT
>NC_041382.1:7832948-7847047 GCF_002162155.2 Triticum dicoccoides | reverse complement strand
GAGGAAGAAGGTTGATATGGGCCTCACCCATCATAACAATTAAAATAAACGGTGTTAACTTTTCTACCACAACAGCTCTGACGGGTGGGTCCTGTCGTGGTTCTAAGTCTGACAGTAATGTAGGGGGATAGGAATGGAGAGGCAAGATTCTAGCTATGGAGTAGTTGTAGACACACGAGATTTACGAGTTCAGGCCCTTCTCAGAGGAAGTAACAGCCCTACGTCTCGGAGCCCGGAGGCGGTCGACTGGATTATGTATGTATGAATTACAGGGGTGCGAACCCTTTACACTGAGGAGGGGGTGGCTTATATAGAGTTCGCCAGACCCCTCCGGCCCTCAGTTATGCAGGGTTTAAGATACATTAAGGTCGGGCGTTACTGGTAACGCCACAAATAAAGTGCTATGATGACCATAAAAGCTACTTAATGACCGGCCGTTAGCGTGCGGAGTGACTTTAAATCTCCTGGTGGTCGAGTGGTTAGCTTCATGGTCGAGTGATAGTCTTCATGGTCGAGTGTCTTCGAGTTTGTCGAGTGGAACACTTCTGAGTCGATTGAAAGATGATTTCTTCTAAGGATGTCCTTGGGGAGGGTATCTCGGACAGGTCCATGGCCCTATCCTAGGTACATAGCTTCGTCATTAGCCCCCGAATGGATCGAGGTTTGAGTGGGGAAGGAGTTGAACATATATCCCCGACCCATCTTTAGTGCCTTGAGTGCGTCTGCTCTTGGATCAATGAATTGCAACGACGGCTTCAACTTCTTCTTGGTCGCCTTGATCCATTCATGTTTTTGTCGAGTGAGTTTCTTTACTTGAAGATCTCCAAGTGACGGTGTGGAGGGGATCCTCCATCTGACAAGTTGTTCTGCTGCCCGCCGATTTCGCGGGATTCGAACTTCGGGAAGCGCGCGGGACGGAGGAGGCCGCAGTAATCAGATGGGATAGGACGGAGCTGCCTCGATCTCCGCGCCATCTTTTTCGCCACGTATCGCGCGCGCGACTGTTGCGGGATTTGACAGGATTGCCTGGGCCTACAGGTCAGCCACTCGGAAGCGACTTCATATAAGCTGCCGGCCCAGGGCTTTTGAACAGTGCGACTTCACTTTTCCCCTTTCTTCTCAAATTCTTCCGCCACCTTTGCTCTCGTCTCGGCGCCGCCGGCCTGCTCGAGCTTCGCTTGCGGCAATGGTGAAGGAGAAGACGGCGGCCCTGGAGCGTGCGAAGAAAGAGACGGCGCAGGCGAAGGCGAAGAAGTCCGGTCGGCGCGGATCTTCTTCGAGGTCCGCTCTGCCGCCGGGCTGGATCCAGGGTGATTGGATGCCTTCGGCGATTCGACAAGACGACATCGATGATCTGATCGAGGGGGGATTCATCCCTCACAAATCTGCGCGTCTCCCGGGGAACGAGATCGAGCCGCAGCCTCGCGAGGGTGAGTGCATCCTCATTGCCACTCACGTCGACCGCGGATTTTCTCTGCCCCTCATCCTTTTTTCCGGAGCTTCTTGAACTTTTTCGGAGCGCAACTCCATCACTTTACTCCAAATTCCATCGTGTATCTTGCTGCCTTCATGTCTTTGTGCGAGAATTTCTTGGGTTGTCGACCTCATTGGGGTCTTTTCAAGCACATTTTCACCTGTCGATCCCAGACGGTGAAAAAGGCTAATCCGAGTGACGAGAGAACTCAAGTGATCCAGATGTGTAGGGGCCTCGGGATTCAGATGAGAGGCAAAAGTTCTTTTCCAGCTATGATTCTTCCTGATTCAGTCCGCGGGTGGCAGTCGACCTGGTTCTACTGCAGAGACCAGCCGACCCCAGGATAGGCGACGGGTCTTCCCCCTTTCTCCCTGAACCGAGCAGAAAAACCTTCTTCTCTGAAAGTGACACCGGAAGAGAAGGCACAAGTCAAAGTGTTGGTTGGTCGAGTGGTTCAGCTTATCCGCGACGGGGTGACTGGTATGGATTTACTAGAGGTCTTCCTCCGGAGACGCATCCAACCGCTCCAAGCTCATGATCATCCAATGTGGATGTACTCGGGTCTCGATGACACCACTCAGATTCACTCGGAGGAGGTCGAGGAGGCAACGTTGGAGGGGTGGTTGTCGAGTATCACGGGGAACAAGGACAACCCCCGAGGAGCCAGGAGGATTCCTCCACTCGACCAATCGTACGAAGTAGACCAGGTCCAATTCTGTATCTCTGACTGTGACCTTGCTTTCTTCATTCTGTTTGCTTAAAATCAGTCGACTGACTTTTGTCTTTGTTTGTTGTCTTCTAGACCATTACTGAGATGTACTCGATGCCCAACGGGGCGCAAGAACAGGCCGAGGAGGGGGAGGCGAGCGGAGGTGAGAGTGAGGAGGAGTGGCAATCTGATGGTGAGGAGGAGGTGGATGACGACGACTCCAGTGGGGAGGAGGAGGAGGAAGAAGTCGATCCTCCCCACACGGAAAGGCGATCCAAGCTCACCCATGACCCCGCGTGCGAGCGTGGAAAAGCGACTACGCCTGTTGGGCAGTCATCAAAACGCCCTCGGACGTCTTCTCCAGTGCCGACTGAAAAAGCACCGAAGCATCCACGAGCGGCGTCGTCAAAGCCACCGAAGGCCTTGCCCAAGATGAAAGTGACCATTCCCACCATCTCCGGGTAACAACAGAACTTGCGTTTTTTCGCTTAGCATGGATAGACTCTTGGTCGACTCATTGACTAAACCGACTGGTTTCTGAAACCTGTAGTGATGCTACCTCCGAGACTTCCGCCAAGAACGAAGACTAGGAAATGGAAGACGCTGTCACCTCCAACCTTGGTACGGTCTCTGTAGTTTCACTCTTGGTCGACTGACGATCTTTTCTGGTCGGTTGGATTTTCGTTTTTAACTTTGGAGTTTTCCTATAGTTCCTCCTCATGTCATTGATCTCCCTGATGATGATGACGAAGTGCCGCTAAGGGCGAGGAGGAATAGAAAGGCATCGGCTGGCAAGACACCCCAAACTGCATCAGTACCTAAGACACCAGTTCAGGAGGGTGGCAATACCACTCGGACTTCTGTGTCCTTCGCTGTGCCGCTGACGAGTGTTCGGCCTTCATCGTCGACTGCTGATCCGCCTTCCCTTTTTGGCACACACCACCGTCCCAGAGGACCAAGTGGGTGCTGCTAAGGAGGCTATACGGCAGGCGGGGATCATGATGGAGCAGGTGAAGGTGGTCCAGGAAGCTAGCCAAGCGGCTTACGATGCTAGTTCAGCCCTTCAAAGCAATGTCCAGGTTAGTTGATCACCGCTTGTTCTGTTAGGATATGCTATCTGAAGACTCTCTTTCCGAAGATCTTTACATTTGTACACCCACTGGGTGTGTCGATTGAATGTTTCGTACTAGTGGGGGCACGCTGAGTGCACCCACTGGGTGTAGCCCCCGAGACTATGGTGGACTACTGACGGTCGACTGTCGTCTTTGTATTTTTTTGTTTCTGCACTCTGACTTCTTCACTCGGTCTGGTCGGACCATGTCGAATGGAATCCTAGAACCAGTGGGGGCACGCTGAGTGCACCTACTGGGTGTAGTCCCCGAGACCATCGTCGACTACTGGCAGTCGACGAAGGTCTGAAGAACCTTGTTTTTTTAAATTACGATGAGACCGTGGCTGACTGCTGGTAGTTAGCTATGATCTAGGATCATAACCTCTTTATCTCTTTCGGTCGACTGATCAGACCAAGTCGGTAGAACCAGTGGAGGCACGCTGAGTGCACCCACTGGGTGTAGTCCCCGAGACTACTGACGAATATTTTTGATTCGGCTGTAGTCTTAGAAATGCTACGATTTTTCTCTTAGTCGCTCGAAAGCGATCCATCTTTGATGTCTATCGACTGACTTCTTCGTAGAAATCCTGCGAGCTTGTGGCTCGCTATACTGAATTGGAATACAAACAGATCCAGCTCAACCTTGACTTGAAGCTTGCCCAGGAGAACTTGCAGAAGGCAAGAGACGAAGCAAAAGGTATGGCTGGTGAGAACCTGATGACTGTCTTTTCTTTCTGCCCATTCTTGATGCTGATCTCATCGTCATTTTGCAGATAAAATGGAGGAGGCTCTGAAGAAGAAGGACCATGACCTTGGTGAGGCGCAGAAGGCGGCTTCAGACAAAACAAAGCTTGCAGAAGAAAAACTGGCTTCGGTCGGTAAACTAGAAGAGGAGAACTCCAAAATGAAAGCTGCTCTCGACGCGGCCAACAAAGAGGTCAGCCGTCTGAAGAATGATAAGATAGCTCTGAACGACAAGGCAAGTGAGCTGGCGGGGAAGAGGAATGATCTGGAGGCTTATCTGGGAGGGCTCGCCAAGAAGTTATTCGTCATGCTTGAGGGTAATCTCTCCTACCTGACTAACTTGTTGTCATCAACTCAACGTAGAGCCACTAATTTATCTTTGAATTGTGTTTACAGAATTCTGCCAGAACTTCAAGGAGGAGACCAGTCGAGTGGAGACAAGCTTGGACCCCATTAACTCTCCGGTGAAGGATGAAGCTACTATGAACGTGCTCCGACTGGATGTTGGGTTTCATAGTAATTTCAAAATTTTCCTACGCACACGCAAGATCATGGTGATGCATAGCAACGAGAGGGGGAGAGTGTGATCTACGTACCCTTGTAGATCGACAACGGAAGCGTTAACTTGGTTGATGTAGTCGTACGTCTCCACGGCTCGACCGATCAAGCACCGAAACTACGGCACCTCCGAGTTCTAGCACACGTTCAGCTCGATGACGATCCCCGGACTCCGATCCAGCAAAGTGTCGGGGAAGAGTTCCGTCAGCACGACGGCGTGGTGACGATCTTGATGTACTACCGTCGCAAGGCTTCGCCTAAGCACTGCTACAATATTATCGAGGACTATGGTGGAAGGGGGCACCGCACACGGCTAAGAATATGATCACGTGGATCAACTTGTGTCTCTAGGGGTGCCCCGTGCCTCCGTATATAAAGGCTCAAAGAGTGGGGCTGGCCGGCCAAGAGGTGGCGCGCCAGAAGGAGTCCTACTCCTTCCGGGAGTAGGACTCCCCCCTTTCCTAGTTGGAATAGGATTCGCGGAGGGGGGAAAAGAGGAGAGAGAGGAGGAAGGGGGGCCGGCCCCCTCTCCTTGTCCTATTCGGACCAAGGGGGGGAGGGGCGCGCGGCCCATCTCTGGCCACCTCTCCTCTCTTCCACTAAGGCCCACTAAGGCCCATATACCTCCCGCGGGGTTCCGGTAACCTACCGGTAATCCGGTAAAATCCCGATTTCACCCGGAACGCTTCCGATATCCAAATATAGGCTTCCAATATATCAATCTTTATGTCTTGACCATTTCGAGACTCCTCGTCATGTCTGTGATCACATCTGGGACTCTGAACAAACTTCGGTACATAAAAAATGCATAAACTCATAATATAACTGTCATCGAAACCTTGAGCGGGCGGACCCTACGGGTTCGAGAACAATGTAGACATGATCGAGACACATCTCCGGTTAATAACCAATAGTGGAACCTGGATGCTCATATTGGCTCCTACATATTCTATGAAGATCTTTTGTCGGTCAGACCGCATAACAACATACGTTGTTCCCTTTGTCATCGGTATGTTACTTGCCCGAGATTCGATCGTCAGTATCCCATACCTAGTTCAATCTCGTTACCGGCAAGTCTCTTTACTCGTTCCGTAATACATCATCCCGCAACTAACTCATTAGTTGCAATGCTTGCAAGGCTTAAGTGATGTGCATTACCGAGAGGGCCCAGAGATACCTCTCCGACAATCGGAGTGACAAATCCTAATCTCAAAATACGCCAACCCAACATGTACCTTTGGAGACACCTGTAGAGCTCCTTTATAATCACCCAGTTA
This sequence comes from Triticum dicoccoides, assembly GCF_002162155.2. Classification (NCBI taxonomy): domain Eukaryota; kingdom Viridiplantae; phylum Streptophyta; class Magnoliopsida; order Poales; family Poaceae; genus Triticum; species Triticum dicoccoides. The sequence continues at coordinate 7,841,174 of NC_041382.1, read as the reverse complement.
CGTTGTGACGTTTGGTAGCACACAAAGTGTTCCTCCGGCAAACGGGAGTTGCATAATCCTATAGTCATAGGAACATGTATAAGTCATGAAGAAAGCAATAGCAACATACTAAACGATCGGGTGCTAAGCTAATGGAATGGGTCATGTCAATCAGATCATTCAACTAATGATGTGATCCCATTAATCAAATGACAACTCTTTGTCCATGGTTAGGAAACATAACCATCTTTGATTAACGAGCTAGTCAAGTAGAGGCATACTAGTGACACTCTGTTTGTCTATGTATTCACACATGTATTATGTTTCCGGTTAATATAATTCTAGCATGAATAATAAACTTTTATCATGATATAAGGAAATAAATAATAACTTTATTATTGCCTCTAGGGCATATTTCCTTCAGTCTCCCACTTGCACTAGAGTCAATAATCTAGATCACATCACCATGTGATTAACATCGATAGTTCACATCATCATGTGATTAACACCCATAGTTCACATCGCCATGTGACCAACACCCAAAGGGTTTACTAGATTTAGTAATCTAGTTCACATCGCTATGTGATTAACACCCAAAGAGTACTAAGGTGTGATCATGTTTTGCTTGTGAGAGAATTTTAGTCAACAGGTCAGCCATATTCAGATCCGTATGTATTTTGCAAATATCTATGTCAACAATGCTCTGCACGGAGCTACTCTAGCTAATTTCTCCCACTTTCAATATGTATCCAGATTGAGACTTAAAGTTATTTAGATCAGTGTCAAAACTTGCATCGATGTAACTCTTTACGACGAACCTTTTGTCACCTCCATAATCGAGAAACATATCCTTATTCCACTAAGGATAATTTTGACCGTTGTCCAGTGATCTACTCCTAGATCACTATTGTACTCCCTTGCCAAAATCAGTGTAGGGTATACAATAGATCTGGTACACAGCATGGCATACTTTATAGAACCTATGGCTGAGGCATAGGGAATGACTTTCATTCTCTTTCTATCTTCTGTCGTGGTTGGGCTTTGAGTCTTACTCAATTTCATACCTTGTAACACAGGTAATAACCCTTTCTATGACTGTTCCATTTTGAACTACTTCAAAATCTTGTCAAGGTATGTACTCATTGAAAAAAACTTATGAAGCGTCTTGATCTATCTCTATAGATCTTGATGCTCAATATGTAAGCAGCTTCACCGAGGTCTTTCTTTGAAAAACTCTTTTCAAACACTCCTTTATGTTTTGCAGAATAATTCTACATTATTTCCGATCAACAATATGTCATTCACATATACTTATCAGAAATGTTGTAGTGCTCCCACTCACTTTTTTGTAAATACAGGCTTCACCGCAAGTCTGTATAAATCTATATGCTTTGATCATACTATCAAAGCGTTTATTCCAACTCCGAGATGCTTGCACCTGTCTATAGATGGATCGCTGGAGCTTGCTTATTTTGTTAGCACCTTTAGGATTGACAAAACCTTCTGGTTGCATCATATACAACTCTTTCTTTAAGAATTCCATTAAGGATTGCAGTTTTGTTATCCATTTGCTAGATTTCATAAAATGCGGCAATTGCTAACATGATTTGGACAGACTTTTAAGCATCGATACGAGTGAGAAAATCTCATCGTCGTCAACACCTTGAACTTTGTCGAAAACCTTTTGCGACAATTCTAGCTTTGTAGATAGTAATACTACTATCAGCGTCCGTCTTCCTCTTGAAGATCCATTTATTTTCTATGGCTTGCCGATCATCGGGCAAGTCAACCAAAGTCCATACTTTGTGCTCATACATGAATCCCATCTCAGATTTCATGGCCTCAAGCCATTTTGCGGAATCTGGGCTCACCATCGCTTCTTCATAGTTCGCAAGTTTGTCATGGTCTAGTAACATGACTTCCAGAACAGGATTACCGTACCACTCTGGTGCGGATCTCACTCTGGTTTACCTACGAGATTCGGTAGTAACTTGATCTGAAGTTACATGATCATCATCATTAGCTTCCTCGCTAATTGGTGTAGTAGTCACAAGAACAGATTTCTATGATGAACTACTTTCCAATAAGGGAGATGGTACAATTACCTTATCAAGTTTTCTACTTTCCTCCCACTCACTTCTTTTGAGAGAAACTCCTTCTCTGGAAAGGATCCATTCTTAGCAACGAATGTCTTGCCTTCGGATCTATGATAGAAGGTGTACCCAATAGTCTCCTTTGGGTATCCTATGAAGACATATTTCTCCAATTTGGGTTTGAGCTTATCAGGATGAAACTTTTTCATATAAGCATCACAATCCCAAACTTTAAGAAACGACAACTTTGGTTTCTTGCCAAACCACAGTTCAGATTGTGTCGTCTCAACGGACTTAGATGGTGCCCTTTTAAACGTGAATGCAGCTGTCTTTAATGCATAACCCCAAAACGATAGTGGTAGATCGGTAAGAGACATCATAGGTCGCACCATATCTAATAAAGTACGGTTATGACGTTCGGACACACCATTATGCTGTGGTGTTCCAGGTGGCGTGAGTAGTGAAACTATTTCACATTGTTTTAACTGAAGACCAAACTCATAACTCAAATACTCTTCTCCACGATCAGATCGTAGAAACTTTATTTTCTTGTTACGATGATTTTCCACTTCACTCTGAAATTCTTTGAACTTTTCAAATGTTTCAGACTTATGTTTCATCAAGTAGATATACTCATATCTGCTCAAATCATCTGTGAAGATCAGAAAATAATGATACCTGTCGCGAGTCTCAATATTCATCGGACCACATACATCAGTATGTATGATTTCCAACAAATTTGTTGCTCGCTCCATTGTTCCGAAGAACGGAGTCTTAGTCATCTTGCCCATGAGGCATGGTTCGCAAGCATCAACTGATTCATAATCAAGTGATTCCAAAAGCCCATCAGCATGGAGTTTCTTCATGCGCTTTACACCAATATGACCTAAACAGCAGTGCCACAAATAAGTTGCACTATCATTATTAACTTTGCATCTTTTGGTTTCAATATTATGATTATGTGTATTACTACGATCGAGATCCAACGAACTATTTTCATTGGGTGTGTAACCATATAAGGTTTTATTCATGTAAACAGAACAACAATTTATTCTCTTACTTAAATGAATAACCGTATTACAATAAACATGATCAAATCATATTCATGCTCAACGCAAACACCAAATAACACTTATTTAGGTTCAACACTAATCCCAAAAGTATAGGGAGTGTGCAATGATGATCATATCAATCTTGGAACCACTTCCAACACACATCGTCACTTCACCCTTAACTAGTCTCTGTTTATTCTGCAACTCCCGTTTCAAGTTACAAATCTTAGCAACTGAACTAGTATCTATTACTGAGGGGTTGCTATCAACACTAGTAAAGTACACATCAATAACATGTATATCAAATATACTTATGTTCACTTTGCCATCCTTCTTATCCGCCAATCACTTGGGGTAGTTATGCTTCCAGTGACCAGTCCCTTTGCAGTAGAAGCACTTAGTCTCAGGCTTAGGATCAGACTTGGGCTTCTTCACTTGAGCAGCAACTTGCTTTCCGTTCTTCTTGAAGTTCCCCTTCTTTCCTTTGCCCTTTTCTTGAAACTAGTGGTCTTGTCAACCATCAACACTTGATGTTTTTCTTGATTTCTACCTTCATTGGTTTCAGCATCACGAAGAGCTTGGGAGTTGTTTCCGTTATCCCTTGCATATTATAGTTCATCACGAAGTTCTACTAACTTGGTGATGGTGACTAGAGAATTCTGTCAATCACTATCTTATCTGGAAGATTAACTCCCACTTAATTCAAGTGATTGTAGTACCCAGACAATCTGAGCACATGCTCACTAGTTGAGCGATTCTCCTCCATCTTTTAGCTATAGAACTTGTTGGAGACTTCATATCTCTCAACTCGGGTTTTTGCTTGAAATATTAACTTCAACTCCTGGAACATCTCATATGGTCCATGACCTTCAAAACGTCTTTGAAGTCCCTATTCTAAGCCATTTAAGTATGGTGCACTAAACTATCAAGTAGTCATCATATTGATCTGGCCAAACATTCATAACGTCTGCATCTGCTCCTGCAATAGGTCTGTCACCTAGCGGTGCATCAATGACATAATTCTTCTGTGCAACAATGAGGATAAACCTCAGATCACGGATCCAATCCGCATCATTGCCACTAACATCTTTCAACACAATTTTTCTCTAGGAACATATCAAAATAAACACATGGAAGCAACAACGCGAGCTATTGATCTATAACATAATTTGCAAAATACTACCAGGACTAAGTTCATGATAAATTTAAGTTCAATTTAATCATATTACTTAAGAACTCCCACTTATATAGACATCCCTCTAATCCTCTAAGTGATTACGTGATCCAAATCAACTAAACCATGTCCGATCATCACGTGAGATGGAGTAGTTTCACTGGTGAACATCGCTATGTTGATCATATCTACTATATGATTCACGCTCGACCTTTCGGTCTCCGTGTTCCGAGGCCATATCTGTATATGCTTGGCTCGTCAAGTATAACCTGAGTATTCTGTGTGTGCAACTGTTTTGCACCCGTTGTATTTGAACGTAGAGCCTATCACACCCGATCATCACGTGGTATCTCAGCACGAAGAACTTTCGCAACGGTGCATACTCAGGGAGAACACTTCTTGATAATTAGTGAGAGATTATCTTATAATGCTACCGTCAATCAAAGCAGGATAAGATGCATAAAAGATAAACATCACATGCAATCAATATAAGTGATATGATATGGCCATCATCATCTTGTGCTTGTGATCTCCATCTCCGAAGCACCATCGTGATCACCATCGTCACCGGCGCGACATCTTGATCTCCATCGTAGCATCGTTGTCGTCTTGCCAATCTTATGCTTCCACGACTATCGCTACCGCTTAGTGATAAAGTAAAGCATTACAGCGCGATTGCATTGCATACAATAAAGCGACAACCATATGGCTCCTGCCAGTTGCCGATAACTCGGTTACAAAACATGATCATCTCATACAATAAAATTTAGCATCATGTCTTGACCATATCACATCACAACATGCCCTGCAAAAACAAGTTAGATGTCCTCTACTTTGTTGTTGCAAGTTTTACGTGGCTGCTACGGGCTTAAGCAAGAACCAATCTTACCTACGCATCAAAACCACAACGATAGTTTGTCAAGTTGGTGCTATTTTAACCTTCGCAAGGACCGGGCGTAGCCACACTCGGTTCAACTAAAGTTGGAGAAACTGTCACCCGCTAGCCACCTTTGTGCAAAGCACGTCGGGAGAACCGGTCTCGCGTAAGCGTACGCGTAATGTCGGTCCGGGCCGCTTCGTCCAACAATACCGCCGAACCAAAGTATGACATGCTGGTAAGCAGTATGACTTATATCGCCCACAACTCACTTGTGTTCTACTCGTGCATATAACATCAACACATAAAACCTAGGCTCGGATGCCACTGTTGGGTTTCGTAGTAATTTCAAAATTTTCCTACGCACACGCAAGATCATGGTGATGCATAGCAACGAGAGGGGGAGAGTGTGATCTACGTACCCTTGTAGATCGACAACGGAAGCGTTAACTTGGTTGATGTAGTCGTACGTCTCCACGGCTCGACCGATCAAGCACCGAGACTACGGCACCTCCGAGTTCTAGCACACGTTCAGCTCGATGACGATCCCCGCACTCCGATCCAGCAAAGTGTCGGGGAAGACTTCCGTCAGCACGACAGCGTGGTGACGATCTTGATGTACTACCGTCGCAGGGCTTCGCCTAAGCACTGCTACAATATTATCGAGGACTATGGTGGAAGGGGGCACCGCACACGGCTAAGAATATGATCACGTGGATCAACTTGTGTCTCTAGGGGTGCCCCGTGCCTCCGTATATAAAGGCTCAAAGGGGGGGCTGGCCTCCCAAGAGGTGGTGCACCAGGAGGAGTCCTACTCCTTCCGGGAGTAGGACCCCCCCCCCTTTCCTAGTTGGAATAGGATTCGCGGAGGGGGGAAAAGAGGAGAGAGAGGAGGAAGGGGGGCCGGCCCCCCTCTCCTTGTCCTATTCGGACCAAGGGGGGAGGGGCGCGCGACCCATCTCTGACCACCTCTCCTCTCTTCCACTAAGGCCCACTAAGGCCCATATACCTCCTGGGGGGTTCCGGTAACCTCCTGGTAATCCGGTAAAATCCTGATTTCACCCGGAACGCTTCCGATATTCAAATATAGGCTTTCAATATATCAATCTTTATGTCTTGACCATTTCGAGACTCCTCGTCATGTCCGTGGTCACATCTGGGACTCCGAACAAACTTCGATACATCAAAAATGCATAAACTCATAATATAACTGTCATTGAAACCTTAAGCGTGCGGACCCTACGGGTTCGAGAACAATGTAGACATGACCGAGACACATCTCCGGTCAATAACCAATAGCGGAACCTGGATGCTCATATTGGCTCCTACATATTCTACGAAGATCTTTTATCGGTCAGACCGCATAACAACATACGTTGTTCCCTTTGTCATCGGTATGTTACTTGCCCGAGATTCGATCGTCGGTATCCCATACCTAGTTCAATCTCGTTACCGGCAAGTCTCTTTACTCGTTCCGTAATACATCATCCCGCAACTAACTCATTAGTTGCAATGCTTGCAAGGCTTAAGTGATGTGCATTACCGAGAGGGCCCAGAGATACCTCTTCGACAATCGGAGTGACAAATCCTAATCTCGAAATACGCTAACCCAACATGTACCTTTGGAGAGACCTGTAGAGCTCCTTTATAATCACCCAGTTACGTTGTGACGTTTGGTAGCACACAAAGTGTTCCTCCGGCAAACGGGAGTTGCATAATCTCATAGTCATAGGAACATGTATAAGTCATGAAGAAAGCAATAGCAACATACTAAACGATCGGGTGCTAAGCTAATGGAATGGGTCATGTCAATCAGATCATTCAACTAATGATGTGATCTCGTTAATCAAATGACAACTCTTTGTCCATGGTTAGGAAACATAACCATCTTTGATTAACGAGCTAGTCAAGTAGAGGCATACTAGTGACACTCTATTTGTCTATGTATTCACACATGTATTATGTTTCCGGTTAATACAATTCTAGCATGAATAATAAACTTTTATCATGATATAAGGAAATAAATAATAACTTTATTATTGCCTCTAGGGCATATTTCCTTCACTGGAGTCCCGTGTTGCTGGTGTGGTTGACTACCTTGCTCGACTGAAGGTTGTGACGTCGCGGATCGACACAGTGCTCTGGCTAGGAGCGACGCTTCAAAATGACCTCGAGTCTCTAATGACTCGACTGAATGAAGTTCCAGGTCGAGTACAGGAATGGAAGAAATCTTCTGCCAGGTGCGGTGCTGACGTCGCTCTGTCCTTGGTTCGTGTTCACTGCAAGGAGGCGCGAGAGGATAAGCTGGTGGCTATCCAATTTGCCAATACCAAGAAGCACAACTTTCAGTCTTTCATGGAGACCTTCATTGCTGCTGCCACTCAGATTGCTGATGGGATTGACTTGGACCAGTATGTCGCGCCCTCCAGCCCTCCACCTGAGGAGTAAAACTTCTATGCTTCGCTTTAAATTTTCCTCGAAATGCCAAGTGGATTTTGTAACTGTTAAACTCTTTCGGGCTGAATGCTCGAGTACTTTGATCTGCGGTCTGGGACCTTTAGGATTTATCTGAACTTGGATTATCGTTGAATTTGCTTGCATTTGCCTTCGAGCAAACTCTGTTCTTCACTCGAAATACACTTTGTGCTTGAGATGCAGTTCTCAGGTGGAAAATCTAGTCGACCTGCACCTCGTCGTCCTTGCGGATCGGGATGGATTTCATACTTAGGCGAGTACTGGACTGCAGCTAAGCCTCCGAGTGGGAGGATTTCTCTCCACTCGGTAGGATTTTAAATACTTAGGCGAGTACTTGGACTGCAGCTAAGCCCTCGAGTGGGAGGATCGCTCTCCACTCGGTGGGATTTCTAAGTACTTAGGTGAGTACTGGACTGTAGCTAAGCCTCCGAGTGGGAGGATTGCTCTCCACTCGGTAGGATTTTAAACACTTAGGCGAGTACTTGGACTGCAGCTAAGCCCCCAAGTGGGAGGATTGCTCTCCACTCAGTAGGATTTTAAATACTTAGGCGAGTACTGCACTGCAGCTAAGCCCCC
>NC_041382.1:7767702-7832351 GCF_002162155.2 Triticum dicoccoides | reverse complement strand
GATAGGATTTTAAATACTTAGGCGAGACTGGCTCGCCACTCGGTAGAATTTTAAATACTTAGGCGAGTACTTGGACTGCAGCTAAGCCCCCGAGTGGGAGGATTGCTCCTCACTCGGTAGGTTTAAACACTTAGGCGAGTACTTGGACTGCAGCTAAGCCCCCGAGTGGGAGACTGGCTCACCACTCGGTAGGATTTTTTAAACTTAGGCGGGTACTGGACTGCAGCTAAGCCCCCGAGTAGGAGACTGGCTCACCACTCGGTAGGTTTTTAAACTTAGGCGAGTACTGGACTGCAGCTAAGCCCCCGAGTGGGAGATTGGCTCACCACTCGGTAGGATTTTTAAATACTTAGGCGAAGCGGATTCGCAGCTAAGCCTCCGAGTGAGAAGCTTGCTCACCACTCGGTAGGAATTTTTTTTACAAACTTAGGCGAAACGGATTCGCAGCTAAGCTACCCACTGGGGGATTTCTCACGTAAACAAAAGCAACAACAATCACTGGCAAAATTATAACACTTTTGTCTTTGATAAACAAACTACAGAGGTATGTCTTATTACATCTCATCCGAGTGAGTACTTAAGTATAAAAGGGGCGGAGCAGCTCCGCGTTCCAAGCTGTGGCTCATCAATCTGGCGATCGACGTTGTAAAGATGGTACGCTCCATTGTGGAGAACTCTGGTGAAGATGAAGGGACCTTCCCAAGTAGGGGCGAGCTTGTGTGGTTTCTATTGATCCACTCGGAGAACCAAGTCCCCTTCTTGGAAGGCTCGACTCTTCACATTTCTGGCATGGAATCGACGCAAGTCCTGCTGGTAGATGGTCGATCGGATCATGGCCATCTCTCTTTCCTCTTCTAGGAGGTCGACTGCGTCCTGCCGGGCTTGTTCTGCTTCATCTTCAGAGTAGAGTTCGACTCGGGGAGCATTGTGAAGCAAGTCACTCGGCAAAACTGCTCCAGCTCCATAGACCAGAAAGAATGGAGTTCGTCCAGTCGACCAATTATGGGTGGTCCTCAATCCCCAAAGAACTGACGGAAGTTCGTCGACCCATGCGCCTGCTGCATGCTTGAGATCGCGCATCAGTCGAGGTTTTAGCCCTTTGAGAATTAGACCATTTCCTCTTTCCGCTTGTCCATTCGGCTAGGGGTGAGCGACTGAACCGTAGTCGACTTGTGTGCCTTGAGAGGCGCAAAAAGCTCTAAACTTGTCGGAATCGAAGTTTGACCCATTGTTAGTGATGATGCTATGCGGAACTCCATATCTGAATATCAACTCTCTGATGAAACTGATAGCAGTGCAGGCATCAAGATTCTTGATAGGCTTAGCTTCAATCCATTTAGTGAACTTGTCGACTGCCACCAGCACATGGGTGAAGCCGCTCCTGCCAGTTCTCAGCGGTCCAACCATATCCAATCCCCAAACAGCGAAGGGCCAGACAAGTGGAATGGTCTTCAAGGCTGAGGCGGGTTTGTGTGACATATTGGAATAGAACTGACATCCTTCACATTTGTCGACTATCTCCTTTGCCATTTCATTTGCTTTTGGCCAGTAAAATCCTGCTCGGTATGCTTTAGCCACAATGGTCCAAGAGTACGCATCATGGCCACAGGTCCCCGAGTGGATATCGTCAAGAATTATTTGACCTTCTTTTGGTGTTATACATTTCTGACCAACTCCAGTCGCGCTTTCCCTGTACAACTGTCCGATTATCACAGTAAAGGCCTTGGATCGATGGACGATCTATCGAGCCTCTTCTTCATTCTCTGGGAGTTCTTTCCTTAGGATGTACGCGATGTACGGCACTGTCCAGTTGGGAGTGATGACCAAAACTTCCATGATCAGGTCGACCACTGCTGGAACTTCAACTTCAGTCGGATCCGTGGCACTTTTTGGCTGCGGGGCTTCTTCGGTGAAAGGATCCTCTTGAACTGATGGTGTGTGGATGTGTTCCAGAAACACATTGCTGGGAATGGCTTCTCTCTTGGAACCTATTTTTGCCAAATCATCAGCTGCTTGATTTTTCAGTCGGGGTATATGATGCAGCTCTAACCCCTCGAATTTCTTCTCTAGCTTTCTCACTGCATTGCAATAACCAGTCATGGCTGAACTTCTGACGTCTCACTCCTTCATCACTTGATTAACCACCAAATCTGAGTTGCCATAGACCATGAGGCGACGGACGCCGAGTGAAATGGCCATGCGCAACCCATATAGAAGTGCTTCATATTCTGCTTCGTTATTGGAGGAATCAAAGTGGATTTGGAGAACATATCTGAGCTTATCTCCTTGGGGGAAAGCAATACTACCTCAGCACCGGAACCATTCAGCATCTTAGAACCGTTGAAGAACATGGTCCAGTGCTCCGATTGAACTTGAGTCGGCAGTTGCTGTTCAATCCACTCGGCGACGAAATCTGCTATTGCTTGGGACTTGATAGCTTTCTTTGCCTCAAACTTGATATCTAGGGGAAGGAGTTCAATCGCCCATTTTGCCACTCGACCAGTTGCATCTCTGTTGTGTAGAATCTCTGACAATGGAGCGTCGCTGACGACTGTAATGGAATGGTCAGAGAAGTAATGTGCAACCTTCTTCGTGGTCATATAAATCCCATATACAAGCTTCTGATAATGAGGATATCTTTGCTTTGATGGGGTCAAAACTTCAGAAACATAATATATCGAGCGCTGAACTTTAAAGGCTTTTCCTTGTTCTTCCCGCTCGACCATAAGTACTAAACTGATGACTTGTCCCATGGCTGCAATGTAAAGCAGCAAAGGCTCTTTGCTGATTGGGGCAGCAAGCACAGGCTGGGTGGAGAGCAGGGCTTTTAGCTCTGCAAATGCTGCATCAGCTTCAGGAGTCCACTCGAACTTGTCTGTCTTTTTCATCAGTCGGTAAAGAGGCAATGCCTTTTCACCGAGACGAGAAATGAATCGACTTAAAGCGGCCAAGCAACCAGTAAGCTTCTGGACATCGTGCACGCGCACAGGGCGCTTCATTCGGAGTATAGTACCAACTTTTTCTGGGTTGGCGTCGATTCCTCATTCGGAAACGAGAAAACCGAGTAACTTTCCGACAGGAACTCTGAATGTGCACTTTGATGGATTAAGCTTGATATCATACCTCCTGAGGTTGGCAAATGTCTCAGCAAGGTCAGTCAGCAGGTCGGAACCTTTCCGTGACTTGACCACAATATCATCCATGTATGATTCCACATTCCGACTGATTTGAGTGAGAAAACACTTCTGAATCATCCTCATGAACGTGGCTCCGGCATTTTTGAGGCCGAATGGCATGGTAACATAACAGAAGCACCCGAATGGAGTGATGAAAGTTGTTTTGATCTCGTCGGGACCATACAGACGGATCTGATGGTAACCGGAATAGGCGTCTAAAAAAGACAGGCGCCCACATCCCGTTGTCCAGTCGACTATCTGGTCGATGCGGGGGAGAGGAAAATGATCTTTCGGGCAGGCCCGATTGATATGTTTGAATTCAATGCACATGCGAAGCGACTTGTCCTTTTTGGGGACCATGACAACATTGGCGAGCCACTCAGAGTGGTAAATTTCTCGGATGAACTCTGCTGCTAAGAGCCGAGCCACCTCCTCACCAATGGCATTTCTCTTCTGGACGGCGGACTGCCGAAGATGTTCTTTGACAGGTTTCACTTTTGGGTCGACTCGTAGACGGTGCTCAGCCAGCCCCCTGGGAACACCTGGCATGTCAGAAGGCTTCCATGCGAAGATGTCCCAGTTCTCACGGAGGAACTGGATGAGCGCTTCTTCCTATTTGGAGTCGAGTGTTGTTGAGATATGAGTCGGAGCAACATTGGGGTCGGTCGGGTGAATGTGAATCGGCTTTGTCTCACTGGACGATTGAAACGCTTATTCCGTAGCGGGCTCCTTGGCTCGCAACAAATCTCTCAGATCAGCAGTTTTCTGGTATTCCCGCAGTTCTACCACTGCCATCTGAGCATCGGCGATCTTTGAGCCTTTCTGAAAGCACTCTTCCGCCTTCTTCCGATTGCCAGTAATAGTGGTCACACCTTTGGGACCAGGCATCTTCAATTTGAGGTACACATAACATGGTCGAGCCATGAAACGTGCATAAGCTGGCCTACCCAAAATAGCGTGATAAGCGCTCTGGAAATCCACAACTTCAAACGTCAACTTTTCTTTGCGGTAATTCTTGGAATCACCGAAAACCACATCAAGAACAATTTGGCTGAGTGACTCAGCCTTCTTTCCAGGAATGACTCCATGGAAACTCACGTTGCTGGTACTGAGTCTGGACATCGGAATGCCATCCCTTTCAATGTCTCTGCATATAGTATATTCAGGCCACTGCCTCCATCCATCAAAACTTTGGTCAGTCGAGTGCCTTCAACAACTGGGTCGACCACCAAAGCTTGCCTCCCAGGGGTGGCTATGTGCGTCGGGTGATCGGACTGGTCGAATGTGATGGCAGTCTGAGACCATTTCAAATAACTAGGTGTCACCGGAGCGACCATATTCACTTCTCGGTTGATAACTTTCAATCGACTTTTGCTTTCAACATCAGAAAAAATCATCAGGGTGGAATTGACCTGGGGGTATCCATCATCACTATCTTCCTTGTCCTCAACTTTGTCCGACTCCTTTTCCTTATCTTTGGGCTGCTTCCCTTGGAACTGCTGGATCAAGAGCCGACACTGTCGAGTGCTATGTTTTGGGTAAATGAGTTTACCCTCTTCATCTTTCTTTGTGTGAATGTGGCATGGCAGATCCAACACATCATTTCTGTCTTGGTCCTTCACCTTCTTAGGGTTCCAAGGCCCTTTGGGCTTCCCCTTAAACTTTCCTTGAGTCACGGCCAAGGCTTCTCCAGGAGCAGCTGGCTCGGCTTTCCGCTTCTTCTTCCGACTGGAGTTCCCTCCTCTGGTTTCGTGGGCGACTGACTTGTGCTTGCCACTTCGGAGCCGATCCTCTTCTTCACCATTGGCATACTTGGTGGCAATCTCCATCATTCGACTCAGAGACATGTCTCCGGTTTGACCGAATTTCAGGTTCAGTTCTTTGTACTTAACGCCTTCCTTGAAGGCACAGACTGCTTGGTGATCAGATATGTTCTCTACTGTGTGATGCAATGTGATCCATCTCTGGATGTAAGCCCTCAAAGTTTCATTAGGCTTCTGCACACAAGATTGCAGCTCTGTCAACCCTGCTGGTCGCTTGCAAGTTCCTTCAAATGTTCTGACAAACACTCGGGCAAGATCTTCCCAAGTGTAAATGCTGTTGGGTGCTAACTGATTCAGCCATGCTCTGGCCGAGCCCTCCAACATAAGAGGTAGGTGTTTCATGGCCACTTCATCGTTGCCGCCGCCAATCTGAACAGCCACTCGGTAGTCCTCAAGCCAAGTATCAGGCTTGGACTCACCAGTGAACTTACTGACTCCAGTCGCCAACCTGAAGTTGGGAGGAATCACCGCGGCCCTGATGGCTCTGCTGAAGCACTCTGGTCCTGAGACGTGTACTCTGCTGGTAGTGGGTACATCTCTGTCATGACCTTCTCGGTGAGCTCTATTCCTGTCGACTAAACCCTGAACGAGAATGGATCTCGCATCAAAGCCTGGTTCCCTGGGTCGACTGGAATCCTTCGCCCAACACTGTGAGGGCGTCTGTCATCCTGTTGTCGAGGCACATACGATCCACTCCTTGGGGGAGGGGTGGGCACTCGACGTCGATCATCACGATCGAGTCGGTGATCATACTGCTCACGGTTCCTGTACTGATCACGCCGGTCCCCACGTCCCTCACGCCTCGGGGGCGATCTTGGGTTGTGGGCTGACTGGACTGTATCTGCAGTGACAGATCTGCTGTGGATCCTATTCCGCGACTGTGATACAGCTGAATTCTGATCTCCTGCCGCCCAGAGTAATGCTCTGATCTGTAACAAGCCTCTGCCAACCTCTGACTGAGAAGGCTGAATCGACTCTGCTATACGGGCTGCAGCTACTAAATTCTGAATCGGAGCTCGATATACCCGAGTCGGTGGCGGAAAGAGCTGACGTCGACTGGATTCTGGAACCCGTTATCGCGCACGCTCGTCGAGTACTCACTGGAGGTTCTCCAGCCGAGTGCGCTCAGCCAAGTTGGCCAAGCGCGCGTCCTTTAAGGCACGGGCCTCGGCGGTTTCTCCAACGATAGGAGTGTGCAGCGCATCCATGTTCCGACGACGAAGTTCTTCCCTCTGCAGCGAAGTGAGGGGCTCGGGGAGATACTCTTCATGGGCATGCGACGGATCGCCTCCGCCTCGCCTTCGTCGCTGCGGGGAAAGCCAGGAGGACTGCGTGGTCCATCGACCATCAGAACCTCCGCCGCTGGATCACTGCTGTCGTACTCGGATGCAGTCTCTGCGGAGCCAGTTGACAGGTCGAACAGGCCGTAGAGAGATTCGTCGGGCTCGATCGCCACGACTTGGGGGGTGGCCGACTGGCGAGCCACCGCGTGTCTCACCCACCGCTGAAGCCTCGACCGACCGGAGCGCTTGCGCCGGCGGGAAACAGGGAGGGAGGATGACACAGGGGGCGACCGATACTGGGTCGACGGTTGCCGCAAGAGGACGCCGCGGATGCATGCGCGAAAGTGCGTTGCCCCACAGACAGGGAGCGCGTTGACGTCGAGCGGAGCCTCCTGAAGCCAAGCGGAGTCGTCGGCGATGAACGTGAGCGCGCCGAGACGGATCTCGCGGCCCTCCACCAAAACTCCGCCTGAAACCATGATGAAGGGGATCGGAAAAATCGCAACTTCTCCAACAAGTCGCTAAGGCACCTGCCCCACGGTGGGCGCCAACTGTCGTGGTTCTAAGTCTGACAGTAGTGTAGGGGGTAGGAATGGAGAGGCAAGATCCTAGCTATGGAGTAGTTGTAGACACACGAGATTTACGAGTTCAAGCCCTTCTCGGAGGAAGTAACAGCCCTACGTCTCGAAGCCCGGAGGCGGTCGACTGGATTATGTATGTATGAATTACAGGGGTGCGAACCCTTTACACTGAGGAGGGGGTGGCTTATATAGAGTTCACCAGACCCCTCCGGCCCTCAGTTATGCAGGGTTTAAGGTACATTAAGGTCGGGCGTTACTGGTAACGCCACAAATAAAGTGCTATGACCATAAAAGCTACTTAATGACCGACCGTTAGCGTGCGGAGTGACTTTAGATCTCCTGGTGGTCGAGTGGTTAGCTTCATGGTCGAGTGATAGTCTTCATGGTCGAGTGTCTTCGAGCTTGTCGAGTGGAACACTTCTGAGTTGATTGAAGATGATTTCTTCTAAGGATGTCCTTGGGGAGGGTATCTCGGAGAGGTCCATGGCCCTACCCTAGGTACATAGCTTCGTCAGATCCCACTCGTCATAAACATGGTTAAATCATCTAAAACGGCCATCAATCATTTTCGGTAGTTTTTAGGCAGAAAAAAAGAAGAAAAAAGTGATAGTTTTAGGCAGAAAATCATTTAAAGGTGTAGTTCGGTGGGATGTCGACCCTAATTGTGATAGTTTTTGGTCAAATACTACCCCATCTCCACTGGTTTATCGATGTCGCCTGTTGTCTTTTTTATGAACGTCAAACGCTCTCAGGCCAAAAAGTGACCCTTGCGGGAGCCTCCGCAGGTGGTAGCTGGTAACCGTTAGTTTGTTTCTTGAGGGGACGGTAACCATTAGGTAGTTGCTCTGCTTGGGTTTGGATTTTGTTTGCAGGTTCCTAGTGCCCAGCCCAAAAAGTCCCGGACCAGCAGGAAAGGATTATTGAACCTAAGCTAGAGTCCATTTTCTTTCTCAGCTGAGAGACATTTCAGCCCAACTTGTTGTACCATTGGCGTAGCCAAACCGCTTCCGCTTTCCCGTGGGCCCAGTGGTCAGTGTCCACCAGCGATGAATTCTTTCCCCCAATCCCCAAACCGCCATGGCGGCCACCGGCGAGCCGCACCGCCGCCCAGCCACGGTGGGCCCATGGTGGTCGTTGGCTTCAAGCGAGGTGAGGGAGGCGCTTGGCTGGGTCGACTGCGAGCACGCCGTCGGCGAGGCTCCCCCGCCAGTGCTGGATGCAGAGCGACGCCCCGGTGCTCCCCGAAATAGATTCGTGGGTGGTTTCAGTTCTAAACCTGTTTCGATCTAAGTTTTTTTTTGCAAAAACATTAGTGCTGATTTTGTGGGAGGCTCTGATTTTCCCGGCGCCTACCAGAACCGTAGTCTGATCTCATCTGATTTTTGTGGCGTCCACATCCACTTCCACGCCACGGCACAGGATAAATCAGAGCTCCGTTGCTTTGCTCTTTTATATGCAGCGTTTTCGTTGCTCGATTAGATGGAATGGCACCATGGAGTTTACACACACGTAGTATTGTTGCTCGATTAGCAGGCGGTGGATTGTTGGATCTGATAAAAGACACAAATTTTCCTTCTGTTTTCCCCTTGTCCATGCTATAAAATACTTGGGGTCTGCCCTTTATTCAGGATCCCCCCACTCATAACAAATACTTAATACAAATTTACAGTACATTGATTGAGATCTGTAATTCATTTTGTTCAGTATAATACATGAACACATCTGTTTATAAAAATACAAAAAGAGTTACATACATTACACAAGTTCAAAAATAATAATTAGATTGGCCCACCCCGTCGCTTCCTCCCTGGCAAGGTACTACTACTTCCTTCATGTGTATCCTGAGCTCGACTTGTAACAAAATGAACAAATGATTTATGAGGGGGGATCCTTGATTCATATTCAATTAGAGTGAACTCTCCTTCTGGCCTAACACTAGGATCTGCTAGAAGCTCTCCAAATGTCACACTTGGTGATTCCTCCTTGATTGGAACATTACTTGTATAACTTGTCATGGTAAGTGGATGCAAAGCAAAGTCCGTTATGTCGACTGGAAGGCCTTGTTCTTTAAGCTTGCTTGGGTGCTCACCATATATGGAGAGGTTTCTTTCAACATGTCTTATCCCCTTACCAAATATGCAACGCCAAAACTGAACAGTGAGGTTCATTCTCAACACCTGGGCGAACGTATTTACTGCTACAAGTGAACCTTGCTTACCATATAACTCCTTGGCAAACTCATCTGTTAATTATACTAGTTGTGGATGTTCTGCAGGGTCTACACTCCCGAATGCTAGGGTCTTAAAAAGATACCTCAACTCATCATAAGACAAAACACTTAGGAAAATAGGTTGCACTGATCCAAAACGGGCTAATCTTTTCAGTTTACTTACGATGATGATCTTGCTTCCTCTACTGATTCTTACGAGAAACAAGTGAAACTTTTTCCATTCGTCGTCACTTATATCAGAAGCAAACTCTATAACTACCAACATCATGTCAAACATGGCCCCTCCATGGTCCAGTATCGTCAAGAGGTTGTCTCCATTCAAGTGCAATGTAGAGGAGAAGCGTGAGCGAACCCTTTCATCTGCACACACATGAGCAACCAATGTTTTCTTTCCAACTCCGAAACCACCTATGATTGGAAGAACTGTCGGTGCATGATCACCAGGAGGATTGTTGTGCTCCAACAAGAAGCTCAATAGTTTTTGCTTTTCAGCATGTCGGCTGAACATGAAGTTGTTGGTGTAAAGATAAACATCATATGGCCTACGAGACATGCGCTCACATCCACTCAGAAGGACAACAAATTCTGCCATGTTAGCAACAGCAAGTTCTAAGCTTTCCAAGGCACCATCTGACTCGAGGTGCATGGCCATGTCATGCTTCTCAATTTTTTTTCGAGAACGCTTGAAAGGAATGGATATATACAAGATGCTGCTTGATGGGTCATCGATGCTAACCTCGTTAGTGTCTGCACTGTCTTGGAGGTTTTGATACCTCAAGGTGTCCAGCACGCGGTACCCTTTGTACATGGCCTCCGAGAGCATCTTTAGCTGCAACAACATCCCATAATTTGTTATGTACCGTGCATCTGCCTCCTCGATGATGATGCTGACTCTCATCAGGAGGTGCTGCAATCTCCTCACCACCTTCTCCTCTGATTGTGCATCGCTCAAAGATGAGTAGTACTGGTTCTTCGGGAAGGAGATGAAACGGCTCACTAGTTCACCTGTGACTACAGATATGGTAGCTTCCATGGCAAGCAAGAAGAGCGGCCGATGAGGAGAGCTACTGGTCGATCTCTATGTAGTCTGGACAAATTAACTAGCATCTGTCAAGTCTTGCAGAGTTCCGCACACAATAGAAAAGTCCCCAGACTATTGACTGCGACGAGTTCAAGAGTGAGTGGCAGACGGCTGCTAACATGTACCATTTATAAACTGCCTGTACTTGTACTATATATTGGTCTACTAGCCCCAAGGAATACACTAGTTGGGCTCCTCGTAAAAACATGTGAGAATGACTAGCCAACTGCCCAAGCGTCATGAAAAGACTTGTATTTTTAATAGTCACAGTAGGTAGGTCTAAATTAATATTCTTCCACACTAACCTGTTTTTGGCCTTTGGAGATCATGGCGTCATTATTTTTTAATGATATTCCTCACGGATGTTTGAATCCAGGTTGAGAAAACAAAGGCTACCATTGTGTACTATATTCTCATACAATTAATATGCATATCATTTATGTTACACAACAGCAAAATACTTGAAGTTACTTCCTGAGTAGTCAATCATTTGGAAGATATATCTACCAGTTCTTCATGGCTCAAAACTGTTGCGCCATATGTGTTCTTCATGGCCAGGCTTCTGTTGATGGACAAACCTGATTGCTCTCTGCAATGGTAAAGCTGTTGTGATTCTGAATTACTAGTTATTTAAGGATTTACCCGATGATGATTCATAGACCTCTTTCTTGTTAGTTTAATTTATGTTTCATTAGTTGGCCACCTTATTAATACTAGCTAGATCTTTTGAGTAGTAGTACTAACTGCCACTTAAGATGATGCTATATATGGCCACGCGAACATATCTGATGCTCATGTATCAGAAAATACGACAAGATTTTACATTACACAAGTTCTGCAACAATATTAGATCGGCACTCCCCGCCGCTTACTCCCTAGCATGGCACTAACTTCATGTGTATCCAGGGCACAGCTTGTAACAAAGTGAGCAGCTGAATTATGAGGGTGTATCCTTGATTCCCATGAAATTTGAATGAAGTTATTTGGGTCTAACACTAGGATCTTCTAGAATTTCCCCCAGTCTCACACTTGGTGATTCCTCCTTGATTGGAACATTAACAGTATAGTTTGTCATGGTAAGTGAATGTCAAGCAAAATCCGGAATGTCCACTGGGTGGCCTTGTTCTAAAGCATAGTTGGGTGCACACCATATATGGAGAGGTTTCTTTTAACCATACTTATCCCCTTGTTCAATATGCAACGCCAGAACTGGACATGGAGATTCCTTCTTAAAACGTCCGCGAACATATTTGTTTCAACAAGTGTACCTTGCATGCTGTGCAAAACCTTCGCGTCGAACCATGCGCGCTGCCTCGCAAGCGCCACAACGACGACGGGGCCGGGAGCTCCTCCCTCCGCCTGCTGGTGGAGGAGTGGCGCAAGGAGTAGGCGCAGAAGCGCGACGCTCTCTCCCGCAGTGCCGGCAGCCGGACCTGGAGCAACTTCGACAGGCTGGACCGAATATTCTCGCCTGTGCTCAAGCGTCTCCGGGCGGCTGTCAATCACCCTTGGCCACCCCTCCGGCGACATGCGCTCGAAATCAGGACGAGGTTCGGATGGCTACGCGCGCCGCAAAAAAGCTGCCGGAAAAAAGGGGATTTGTCGCCGGAGATGTTCAATTGCAGCAGAGGGGGATATGGGAAATGAAGAACGCGGACCCTAAAATGGCCTCGCTCTAGTATATATTGCGGATTCTAAAGCGGTTCTCCGGCCTCCCGTAAAACATTTACATGTAGGGCCGTTTTTACATGACTTTTTCGGGCCGGTTTTTTTTTGCTTGTATTGTAAATTAGCCGGAAAAACATGACCGGCGAGCTTTTAAGGGATCTGCATATGCTCTTAGCAATAGTCGTACCGTTTCCGTTTTCTCATGGGGCCCGACGGTCAGTGCCTACCAGCGATGTTGTTCGCTGAATCAATCTCCAATCTCCTTCCTTCCCCAAAGCCCAAACACGCCGTGGCATCGGCCACCGACGAGCGGCGCTGCCGCGCAGCACGTAGCATCCCCATCGGGTCTCGTGCGGACCCATGGTGGTCACCTACTTAAAATGAGACGAGGGGAGGCGCCTAGCCAGGTCGATTGGGAGGACCTCATGGGCTAGAGCAGGAGCCTCGCCAGCGGCAACGTGCGCCTCACGGATGCTGTGCAACCCCCAACTACCTTCTTCCCAACCTACCATGGGTGCAACCACGAGCATCCTCCTGCCTTCCCTAGTCCAGCAATGAGCCGCACCTCGTGTGGAGCCATGGCGGTCGCCGACGTCAGGTGCGAGGGAGAATGGGAGGCGCGTAGCTAGTTCGACTACAAGCACCTCAAGGGCTGGCACGGGAGCCTCCCGGATGCAACGCGATGCCGCAGTGCTCCCAGGGTTCTTCGAAATCAATTCCTAGGCAATTTGTATCTAAACCTGTCCCGATTTCACTATCCAGTATAGCATAATGCTAGCCATAACATTGCAATGATGATGATGTTGATGATGCATATACCTCTTTCTTGTATGTTTAATTTCTGTTGCATCGGTTAGCCACCTACCCGAGAGACCGAGACTTGAAGCATTATCTAAGAAGCGCACTTCTGCAGATTTACTGTACATTAATTGAGATGGGTGATACATTTAGTTCAATGGTTCACAGCAACGATGCATCAATAAAATATAACAAGAGTTACATTTTACAAGTCTTGAAACAAAACTAGATTGGCACTCCTTGTCGCTTCCTCCCTGGCAAGGCGCTGCCCTGATGTGTATCCTGAGCACGACTTGTAACAATATAAACAAATGATTTCTGAGGGGGTATCCTGGATTCCCATGCAACTAGAGTGAAGTCTCCTTTTGGGACAACACTAGGATCTGTTACAAGTTCTGCAAATGTCACACATGGCAGTTCCTTCTTCACCGAAGCACCAACTGTGTAAGGTGTCATGCTAAGTGGATGCAAACCGAAGTCTGTTATGTCCATTGGATGGCCTTGTTGTATAAGCTTGTTGGGATGCACGCCATACATGGAGAGGTTCCTCTTGACCACTCTCATCCCCTTGTCCATTATGCGCCGCCAAAACTGAACATCGAGATTCCTTCTCAAGACATTCGCGTACGCATTTGTTGCAAGAAGTGAACCATGTGCATTGTGCAACTCCTTGGCAAATTGATCTGCCATTTGTACTAGCCGAGGATGTTCTGCGGGCTCTACACTCCCGAAGGATAGTGCCTTGAAAAGGTATCTCAACTCGTCGTAAGATATCACACTTAGGAAGATCGGTTTCACCGTTCCCAACCGGGCTAATCTCTTAAGTTTGCTTACGATGATGATCTTGCTTCCTATACCCATCCTTATGAGAAACGAGCAAAACTTTTTCCAGTCATCATCATCTACATCAGAAGAAAACTCAATAACTACCAACATCATCCCAAACATTGTCCTTCCATCATCAAGTATTCCCAAAAGGCTGTCTCCAATCAAGTGCAAAATAAAGGAGAAACGTGAGCGAACCCTTTCATCGCCACACACATGAGCAACCAAGGTTTTCTTCCCAACTGCGACACCACCTATGAGCGGGAGGACGCCCCATGCATGATCACCTGAAGGATCGTTGTGCTCCAACAAGAAGCTCAAGAGCTTTTGCTTTTCAGCGTGTCGGCTAAACATGAAGTTGTCGGTGTAAAGGTAAACGTCATATGGCCTGCGAGACATGCGCTCACACTCGCTCAAAAGCACAACAAATTCTGACATGTTAGCAAAAACAATTTCTAAGCTTTCCAAAGCACCATCTGACTCGAGGCGAATGTCCTTGTCATCGTTCACCATTGTTGTTCGAGAACGTTTGAGTGGAATGGCTAAATACAAACTGCTGCTAGATGAGTTATTGCTGCTAACCTCATCAAAGCCTGCATCGTCTTGGAGGGCTCGGGACCTCCAGGTATCAAGCAGACGGTGCCCTCTGTACATGGCCTCTGAGAGCATCTTGAGCTGCATCATCATCCCTGAGTTGGTTATGTATCGAGCGCCTGCTTCCTCGACGATGGTGCTGTCAGTGTGGAACGACACCTATGGGATCACAAGAATCCCTACTACGGTTGCCGGGGCGCGGGATTGCGAGAAGAGCAGGGCTAGTAGACAGCACAAGGATTGTTTACCCAGGTTCGGGCCGCGAGGATGCGTAAAACCCTAGTCCTGCTTTGGTGGGTGTATTTCAGAGAGTTCTTGAGCTCTCGAACTAGTTGTGGTCAGTGTGTGGTTTGAAAGAGCCGAATCCTTCTCCAGTATGCCATGGGCCTCCTTTTATAGTCGGAAGGGGCTACCACAGTGGCACACAGGAGGTGGAAAGGTGTACAGTGCCCTGAGCTTATCGCTCGTATTACAGGACAAGACGCATTTAATGCGTAGCTTAGGTGTCCCCTTGATTTATTGGGGACGGGGGCGAGGCCCGTCCCGTCCGTCGCCGCTCCTCCTCGCTTTGACACGTGCCCTGGCCAGTGAGGCGCGTGGTGCCATGTAGGCAGGCAGGCAGCTGAGGTGGCGTAGTGGCGGAGCCTTCACGAAGATCTGCATGCCGCCACGCAGGCGATGAGTTGGCCTGGGAGCTGCATGTTGCCACGCAAATGCCCGCCCAGCTGGTTGAGCTAGCAGCTGCATGCGAACGACGGTGGAAGCTTGGTTGGCGTGGGCCTGGCGGTGGCCCTGCTGGCATCCTTGGTGAGGGCCTTGCCGGGTGGCCCGGCAAGGGTCTTGCCGTGGCGCGCTGTAGTTCCCGGCAAGGGCCTTGCCTGGGGTCTGGTGGCCTTCCTCGGCAAGGATCTTACTGAGGATCGTTGTCTTCTATTGCTCATCTGATCTTGAATATGTCTTCACAAAGATTTGCATGACACCACGGAGGTGCCTCCCGAGACCTGGCCCAACGTGATGTTGGAGACCATGGGCTCAAGGGTGGCCCGCTCTGTTGGTGTGGGGCGAGCTATCCCGGCAAGGGTTTTACCGGGGAACCTGCTTCGTCCCTCTGCTCTTTGTGGTCTTGGCCTTGGCGTTGCTCTTATTATCTTGGGCATTGGTCTTACCTTGGCTCACCTCCCCTGTTCTGCTTGGCGTGACCGTAGGCGCGGCTCCGACTGCCCGTGCACAGGTATAGGGGTAAAAAAAATGCACCCCTCTTTTTGTACACCGACAGGAGCCCCCGGGCCTGGGCCACACATAAGCGCGACACGTTGTTGGGCCAGGCCCAAAAGGGTGCACGGGCAGGCGGGGCGGTTTTCACCGCGGTAAAACTTTTCGCGCATTGCGCTTCCCACGACCCACGCGCGCGGTGTGGCGTGGAGGGGTGTGCGTGACATGGGCGGCATGCGTGGGGTGATTTCCACACGCATGCGTCACATCGCAGTAAATGGGCAGCGCGCCCTGCAGCTTCCCCATAAAAAGGGATAACCGCGGGCGCACTGTTCCTTTTACCCTTCGCGCTGAAGGAAATATGCCCTAGATGCAACAATAAAGTTATTATTTATTTCCTTATTTCATGATAAATGTTTATTATTCATGCTAGAATTTTATTAACCGGAAACATAATACTTGTGTGAATACATAGACAAACAGAGTGTCACTAGTATGCCTCTACTTGACTAGCTCGTTGATCAAAGATGGTTATGTTTCCTAGCCATAGACATGAGTTGTCATTTGATTAATGGGATCACATCATTAGGAGAATGATGTGATTGATTTGACCCATTCCGTTAGCTTAGCACTTGATCGTTTAGTATTCTGCTATTGCTTTCTTCATGACTTATACATGTTCCTATGACTATGAGATTATGCAACTCCCGTTTACCGGAGGAACACTTTGTGTGCTACCAAATGTCACAACGTAACTGGGTGATTATAAAGGTGCTCTACAGGTGTCTCCGAAGGTACTTGTTGGGTTGGCATATTTTGAGATTAGGATTTGTCACTCCAATTGTCGGAGAGGTATCTCTGGGCCCACTCGGTAATGCACATCACTTAAGCCTTGCAAGCATTGCAACTAATGAGTTAGTTGCGGGATGATGTATTACGGAACGAGTAAAGAGACTTGCCGGTAACGAGATTGAACTAGGTATTGAGATACCGACGATCGAATCTCGGGCAAGTAACATACCGATGACAAAGGGAACAACGTATGTTGTTATGCGGTTTGACCAATAAAGATCTTCGTAGAATATGTGGGAGCCAATATGAGCATCCAGGTTCCGCTATTGGTTATTGACCGGAGACGTGTCTCGGTCATGTCTACATTGTTCTCGAACCCGTAGGGTCCGCACGCTTAAATTTCGATGACGGTTATATTATGACTTTATGTGTTTTGATGAACCGAAGGTAGTTTGGAGTCCCGGATGAGATCGGGGACATGACGAGGAGTCTCGAAATGGTCGAGACGTAAATATCGATATATTGGACGACTATATTCGGACATCGGAAAGGTTCCGAGTGATTCGGGTATTTTTCGGAGTACCGGAGAGTTACCGGAATTCGCCAGGGAGTATATGGGCCTTATTGGGCTTTAGGGGAAAGAGAGAGGAGAGGCTGGGCGCCCCCCAAGGCCTAGTCCGAATTGGACTAGGGGGAGGGGATGCGGCCCCTCCTTCCTTCTCTTCTCTCTCCCCTTTCCTTGACTCCTACTCCTACTACTTGGAAGGGGGGAATCCTACTCCCGGTGGGAGTAGGACTCCTCCTAGGGCGCGCCATAGAGAGGGCCAGCCCTCCCCCTCCTCCACTCCTTTATATACGGGGAGGGGGGCACCCCTTGGAGACACAACAATTGATTTGATCTTTTAGCCGTGTGCGGTGCCCCCCCCTCCACCATAGTCCACCTCGATAATACTGTAACGGTGCTTAAGCGAAGCCCTGCAACGGTAGAACATCATCATCGTCACCACGCCATCGTGCTGACGAAACTCTCCCTCAACACTCGGCTGGATCGGAGGTCGAGGGACGTCATCGGGCTGAACGTGTGCTGAACTCGAAGGTGCCGTGCGTTCGGTACTTGATCGGTCGGATCGTGAAGACGTACGACTACATCGACCGTGTTGTGCTAACGCTTACGCTTTCGGTCTACGAGGGTACGTAGACAACACTCTCCCCTCTCGTTGCTATGCATCACCATGATCTTGCAGGTGCTTAGGAATTTTTTTGAAATTACTACGTTCCCCAACAGTGGCATCCGAGCCTGGTTTTATGCGTAGATGTCATATGCACGAGTAGAACACAAGTGATTTGTGGGTGATATAAGTCATACTGCTTACCAGCATGTCATACTTTGGTTCGGCGGTATTGTTGGATGAAGCGGCCCGGACGGACATTACGCGTACGCTTACGCGGGACTGGTTCTACCGACGTGCTTTGCATACAGGTGGCTGGCGGGTGTCAGTTTCTCCAACTTTAGTTGAACCGAGTGTGGCTATGCCCGGTCCTTGCGAAGGTTAAAACAGCACCAACTTGACAAACTATCGTTGTGGTTTTGATGCGTAGGTAAGAACGATTCTTGCTCAGCCCGTAGCAGCCACGTAAAACTTGCAACAACAAAGTAGAGGACGTCTAACTTATTTTTGCAGGGCATGTTATGATGTGATATGGTCAAAGCATGATGCTAAATTTTATTGTATGAGATGATCATGTTTTGTAACCGAGTTATCGGCAACCGGCAGGAGCCATATGGTTGTTGCTTTATTGTATGCAATCCAAGCGCCCTGTAATGCTTTACTTTATCACTAAGCGGTAGCGATAGTCGTAGAAGCATAAGATTGGCGAGACGACAACGATGCTACGATGGAGATCAAGGTGTCGCGCCGGTGACGATGGTGATCATGACGGTGCTTCAGAGATGGAGATCACAAGCACAAGATGATGATGGCAATATCATATCACTTATATTGATTGCATGTGATGTTTATCTTTTATGCATCTTATCTTGCTTTGTTTGACGGTAGTATTATAAGATGATCTCTCACTAAATTTCAAGGTATAAGTGTTCTCCCTGAGTATGCACCGTTGCCAAAGTTCGTCGTGCCCAGACACCACATGATGATCGGGTGTGATAAGCTCTACATCCATCTATAATGGGTGCAAGCCAGTTTTGCACACGCATAATACTCAGGTTAAACTTGACGAGCCTAGCATATGCAGATATGGCCTCGGAACACTGAGACTGAAAGGTCGAGCGTGAATCATATAGTAGATATGATCAACATAATGATGTTCACCATTGAAAGCTACTCCATTTCACGTGATTATCGGTTATGGTTTAGTTGATATGGATCACGTGATCACTTAGAGGATTAGAGGGATGTCTATCTACGTGGGAGTTCTTAAGTAATATGATTAATTGAACTTAAATTTATCATGAACTTAGTCCTGGTAGTATTAGCATATCTATGTTGTAGATCAATAGCTCACGTTTTGCTCCCCTGTTTTATTTTGATATATTCCTAGAGAAAACTAAGTTGAAAGATGTTAGTAGCAATGATGCGGACTTGGTCTGTGATATGAGGATTAACCTCATTGCTGCACAGAAGAATTATGGCCTTGATGCACCGCTAGGTGACAGACCTATTGCAGGAGCAGATGCAGACGTTATGAACGTTTTGACAAAAGCTCGGTATGATGACTACTTGATAGTTAAGTGCACCATGCTTTACGGCTTAGAACCGGGACTTCAAAAATGTTTTGAATGCCACAGAGCATATAAGATGTTCCAAGAGTTGAAATTGGTATTTCATACTCATGCCCGTGTCAAGAGGTATGAGACCTCTGACAGTACTTTGCCTAACAAGATGGAGGAGAATAGCTCAACCAGTGAGCATGTGCTCAGATTGTCTGGGTACTACAATTGATTGAATCAAGTGGGAGTTAATCTTCCAGATAAGATAGTAATTGACAGAATTCTCTAGTCACTATTACCAAGTTACTAGAACTTTATGATGAACTATAATATGCAAGGGATAACGGAAATGATTCCCAAGCTCTTTGTGATGCTGAAATCGACGAAGGTAGAAATCAAGAAAACATCAAGTGTTGATGGTTGCAAGACCACTAGTTTCAAGAAAAGGGCAAAGGGAAGAAGGGGAACTTCAATAAGAACGGCAAGCGAGTTGCTGCTCAAGTGAAGAAGCCCAAGTCTGGACCTAAGCCTGAGACTGAGTGCTTCTACTACAAAGGAACTAGTCACTGGAAGCGGAACTACCCCAAGTATTTGGTGGATAAGAAGGATAGAAAAGTGAACAAAGGTATATTTGATATACAGATTATTGATGTGTATTTTACTAGTGTTCGTAGCAACCCCTCGGTATTTGATACTGGTTCAGTTGCTAAGAGTAGTAACTCGAAACGGGAGTTGCAGAATGAACAGAAACTAGTTAAGGGTAAAGTGACGATGTGTGTTGGAAATACTTCCAAGATTGATATGATCATCATCACACACTCCCTATACTTTTGGGATTAGTGTTGAACCTAAATAAGTGTTATTTGGTGTTTGCGTTGAGCATGAATATGATTTGATCATGTTTATTGCAATACGGTTATTCATTTAAGTTAGAGAATAATTGTTGTTCTGTTTACGTGAATAAAACCGTATATGGTTACACACCCAATGAAAATGGTTCGTTGGATCTCGATCGTAGCGATACACATATTCATAATATTGAAGCCAAAAGATGCAAAGTTAATAATGATAGTGCAACTTATTTGTGGCACTGCCGTTTAGGTCATATTGGTGTAAAGCGCATGAAGAAACTCCATGCTGATGGGCTTTTGGAATCACTTGATTACGAATCACTTGATGCTTGCGAACCATGCCTCTTGGGCAAGATGACTAAAACGTCGTTCTTCAGAACAATGGAGCGAGCAACAGATTTGTTGGAAATCATACATACTGATGTATGTGGTCCGATGAATATTGAGGCTCGCGGCAAGTATCGTTATTTTCAGACCTTCACAGATGATTTGAGCAGATATGGGTATATCTACTTGATGAAACATAAAGTCTGAAACATTTGAAAAGTTCATATAATTTCAGAGTGAAGTAGAAAATCATCGTAACAAGAAAATAAAGTTTCTATGATCTGATCGTGGAGGAGAATATTAGAGTTACGAGTTTGGTCTTCATTTGAAACAATGCGGAATAGTTTCGCAACTCACGCCACCTGGAACACCACAGCGTAATGGTGTGTCCGCACGTCATAACCGTACTTTATTAGATATGGTGCAATCTATGATGTTTCTTACCAATCTACCACTGTCGTTTTGGAGTTATGCATTAGAGACAACTGCATTCACGTTAAAAAGGGCACCATCTAAATCCGTTGAGATGACACCTTATGAACTGGGGTTTGGCAAAAAACCAAAGTTGTCATTTCTTAAAGTTTGGGGTTGCGATGCTTATGTAAAAAAGTTTCAACATGATAAGCTTGAACCCAAATCGGAGAAATGCATCATCATAGGATACCCAAAAGTTAGAGAATAATTGTTGTTATGTTTACATGAATAAAACCTTATATGGTTACACACCCAATGAAAATGGTCCGTTGGATCTCGATCGTAGTGATACACATATTCATAATATTGAAGCCAAAAGATGCAAAGTTAATAATGATAGTGCAACTTATTTGTGGCACTGCTGTTTAGGTCATATTGGTGTAAAGCGCATGAAGAAACTCCATGCTGATGGGCTTTTGTAATCACTTGATTATGAATCACTTGATGCTTGCGAACCATGCCTCTTGGGCAAGATGACTAAAACGTCGTTCTCCGGAACAATGGAGCGAGCAACAGATTTGTTGCAAATCATACATACTGATGTATGTGGTCCGATGAATATTGAGGCTCGCGGCAGGTATCGTTATTTTTAGACCTTCACAGATGATTTGAGCAGGTATGGGTATATCTACTTGATGAAACATAAAGTCTGAAACATTTGAAAAGTTCATATAATTTCAGAGTGCAGTAGAAAATCATCGTAACAAGAAAATAAAGTTTCTATGATCTGATCGTGGAGGAGAATATTAGAGTTACGATTTTGGTCTTCATTTGAAACAATGCAGAATAGTTTCGCAACTAGCGCCACCTGGAACACCACAGCGTAATGGTGTGTCCGGACGTCATAACCGTACTTTATTAGATATGGTGCAATCTATGATGTTTCTTACCAGTCTACCACTATCGTTTTGGAGTCATGCATTAGAGACAGCTGCATTCATGTTAGAAAGGGCACCATCTAAATCCATTGAAATGGCACCTTATGAACTGTGGTTTGGCAAGAAACCAAAGTTGTCGTTTTTTAAAGTTTGGGGTTGCGATGCTTATGTGAAAAAGTTTCAACATGATAAGCTTGAACCCAAATCGGAGAAATGCGTCTTCATAGGATACCCAAAAGGTTGGGTACACCTTCTATCAAAGATCCGAAGGCAAGATATTCGTTGCTAAGAATGGATCCTTTCTAGAGAAGGAGTTTCTCTCGAAAGAAGTGAGTGGGAGGAAAGTAGAACTTGATGAGGTAACTATACCTGCTCCCTTATTGGAAAGTAGTTCATCACATAAATATGTTCCTGTGACTCCTACACAAATTAATGAGGAAGCTAATGATGATGATCATGTAACTTCATATCAAGCTACTACTGAACCTCCTAGGTCAACCAGAGTAAGATCCGCACCAGAGTGGTATGGTAATCCTATTCTGGAGGTCATGTTACTTGACCATGACGAACCTACAAACTATGTGGAAGCGATGATGAGCCCAGATTCCGTGAAATGGTTTGAGGCCATGAAATCTGAGATGGGATCCATGTATGAGAACAAAGTATGGACTTTGATTGACTTGCCCAAATGATCGGCGAGCCATTGAGATCAATTGGATCTTCAAGAGGAAGACGGACACTGATAGTAGTGTTACTATCTACAAAGCTAGAATTGTTGCAAAAGGTTTTTGACAAGTTTAAGGTGTTGACTATGATGAGAGTTTCTCACTCATATCTATGCTTAAGTCTGTCCGAATCATGTTAGCAATCGCCGCATTTTATGAAATCTGGTAAATGGATAAACAAAACTGCATTCCTTAATGGATTTATTAAAGAAGAGTTGTATATGATGCAACCATAAGGTTTTGTCGATCCTAAAGGTGTTAACAAGATGTGCAAGCTCCAGCGGTCGATCTATGGACTGGTGCAAGCATCTCGAAGTTGGAATATACGCTTTGATGAGTTGATGAAAGCATATAGTTTTATACAGACTTGCAGTGAAGCCTGTATTTACAAGAAAGTGAGCGAGAGCACTATAACATTTCTGATAAGTATATGTGAATGACATATTGTTGATCAGAAATAATGTAGAATTATTCTGCAAAGCATAAAGGAGTGTTTGAAAGGAGTTTTTCAAAGAAAGACCTCGGTGAAGCTGCTTACATATTGAGCATCAAGATCTATAGAGATAGATCAAAACGCTTGGTAAGTTTTTTCAATGAGTACATACCTTGACAAGATTTTGAAGTAGTTCAAAATGGAATAGTCAAAGAAAGAGTTCTTGCCTGTGTTACAAGGTGTGAAATTGATTAAGACTCAAAGCCCGTCCACGGCAGAAGATAGAAAGAGAATGAAAGTCATTCTCTATGCCTCAGCCATAGGTTCTATAAAGTATGCCATGCTATGTACCAGATCTATTGTATACCCTACACTGATTTTGGCAAGGGAGTACAATAGTGATCTAGGAGTAGATCACTGGACAGCGGTCAAAATTATCCTTAGTGGAATAAGGATATGTTTCTTGATTATGGAGGTGACAAAAGGTTCGTCGCAAAGGGTTACGTCGATGCAAGTTTTGACACTGGTCCAGATAACTCTAAATCTCAATCTGGATGCATATTGAAAGTGGTAGAAATTAGCTAGAGTAGCTCCATGCAAAGCATTGTTGACATAGAAATTTGCAAAATACATACGGATCTGAATGTGGCAGACCCGTTGACTAAACTTCTCTCACAAGAAAAACATGATCACACCTTAGTACTCTTTGGGTGTTAATCACATAGCAATGTGAACTAGATTATTGACTCTAGTAACACTTTGGGTGTTGATCACATGACGATGTGAAATATGGGTGTTAATCACATGGTGATGTGAACTATTGATGTTAAATCACATGGCGATGTGATCTAGATTATTGACTCTAGTGCAAGTGGGAGACTGAAGGAAATATGCCCTTGAGGCAATAATAAAGTTATTATTTATTTCCTTATTTCATGATAAATGTTTATTATTCATGCTAGAATTGTATTAACCGGAAACATAATACTTGTGTGAATACATAGACAAACAGAGTGTCACTAGTATGCCTCTACTTGACTAGCTCGTTGATCAAAGATGGTTATGTTTCTTACCAATAGACAGGAGTTGTCATTTGATTAACGGGATCACATCATTAGGAGAATGATGTGATTGACTTGACCCATTCCGTTAGCTTAGCACTTGATCATTTAGTATTCTGCTATTGCTTTCTTCATGACTTATACATGTTCCTATGACTATGAGATTATGCAACTCCTGTTTACCAGAGGAACACTTTGTGTGCTACCAAACGTCACAACGTAACTGGGTGATTATAAAGGTGCTCTATAGGTGTCTCCGAAGGTACTTGTTGGGTTGGCGTATCTCGAGATTAGGATTTGTCACCCCGATTGTCGGAGAGGTATCTCTGGGCCCACTCGGTAATGCACATCAGTTAAGCCTTGCAAGCATTGCAACTAATGAGTTAGTTGTGGGATGATGTATTACGGAAGGAGTAAAGAGACTTGCCGGTAACGAGATTGAACTAGGTATTGAGATACCGACGATCGAATCTCGGGCAAGTAACATACCGATGACAAAGGGAACAACGTATGTTGTTATGCGGTTTGACCGATAAAGATCTTCGTAGAATATGTGGGAGCCAATATGAGCATCCAGGTTCCGCTATTGGTTATTAACCGGAGACGTGTCTCGGTCATGTTTACATTGTTCTCGAACTCGTAGGGTCCGCACGCTTAAAGTTCGATGACGGTTATATTATGACTTTATGTGTTTTTATGTACCAAAGGTAGTTCGGAGTCCTGGATGAGATTGGGGACATTACGAGGAGTCTCGAAATGGTCGAGTCGTAAAGATCGATATATTGGACGACTATATTCGGACATCGGAAAGGTTCCGAGTGATTCGGGTATTTTTGGGAGTACCGGAGAGTTACGGGAATTTTTCAGGGAGTATATGGGCCTTATATGTCTTTAGGGGAAAGAGAGAGGAGAGGTTGGGTGCCAGTCCGAATTGGACTAGGGGGGGGGGGCTGCGCCCCCTCCTTCCTTCTCTTCTCTCTCCCCTTTCCTTGACTCCTACTCCTACTACTTGGAAGGGGGGAATCCTACTCCGGGTGGGATTAGGACTCCTCCTAGGGCACGCCATAGAGAGGGCCGGCCCTCCCCCTCCTCCACTCCTTTATATACGGGGAGGGGGGCACCCCTTGGAGACACAACAATTGATTTGATCTTTTAGCCGTGTGCGGTGCCCCCTCCACCATAGTCCACCTCGATAATACTGTAGCGGTGCTTAGGAGAAGCCCTGCATCGGTAGAACATCATCATCATCACCACGCCGTCGTGCTGACGAAACTCTCCCTCAACACTCGGCTGGATCGGAGTTCGAGGGACATCATCGGGCTGAACGTGTGCTGAACTCGGAGGTGTCGTGTGTTCGGTACTTGATCGGTCGGATCGTGAAGACGTACGACTACATCAACCGCGTTGTGCTAACGCTTCAGCTTTCGGTCTACGAGGGTACGTAGACAACACCCCCCCCCCTCTCGTTACAATGCATCACCATGATCTTGCATGTGCGCAGGATTTTGTTTGAAATTACTACGTTCTCCAACACGCGCAACCCCAATCTCGGAAACCTCCGTCTGCCTTCCTCTTCTTCTCCAAGCTTCGTTCCTACTCGCCGCCGTTGCGCTTCCGCCGCCCTCTATCCTGCCCTCCTCCCCCAGCCGCCATGGCACCAAAATCCACCAAGGGCAAGGGAGTGGCCAAGGACGCTAGAGCCACAGAGCCGCCGGAGAGTGCACTGGCGGTGCAGCGGACGCAGTACGCCTTATTCCCCTCGACAGTCGACGTGTTCGAGCTTCGGGACTCCTTCAGGCCCCTGTGGGGAGTGAAGACGGGGGGGGGGATTCGAGGCATCCAGCCACGCGTGTCATCCCCGCTGACTGCACCGAGGCTGCCCCAAATCGGTACCCCTTCTTTGTCGATTATTTTTCCTGCGGGCTCTGTCCTCCCTTCTCTGATTTCTTCAGCGACGTCGAGCATACCTTTGGATTCCGCCTTCTGGATTTTACTCCGAATGCGGTGCCATACATGGCCCTTTTCGCGCATCTCTGCAAGGGCTTCGCCGGGGTGCACCCCAACACGGCGCTCTTCCGCCATTACTTCTCCCCTCGGATCCAACCAGGGGGCGCCATCTCCGGTTGCATTGCCTGGGTCTCAAGATCCAAGGGGGCGTATCCGGAGGGTGCCATGAAGGAGAGGTGGGAAGAATGGCGGGGCCGGTGGTGTTGAATCAAGGAGAAGGACCCGCCGGTGTTCTGCGAAGTTCGCCGGGCGCCGCCGGTCCGCAGAAGCGATTGGAGCGACGTCGATGCTGACGACGAGAAGCTCACGATCGTCATCACCAGGATCCTCCAGCTCACCGAGGCCGACCTCACCCTTGAGATGATCAGGGCAGACTTCATCCGCCGCCGGATCGCTCCACTGCATAACAAGGGGAGGCCAGCCTGGCTCTTCACGAACCCCGCCGACATCATGCGGCTTCGTCCCGGCCTTGACCATAATTTCACCGTGATGGGGCACGCCCATTTCTGCCAGCGGCTCTTTCAGCTTGACGTGGGCCGCGACGGTGAGGTCAAGCGGACCGGCAAGGTCGTGAGGGCCGCCGCGAAGGCCGGGGGTGGTCCCGTTGTGCAATAACTCACGCGGTCCGATATCATTGTCATGATGCCGGACTGCAACGCGCATAGTCCTGAACCGAGCTAGAAGGAGCCGGAGGATGCCGAGGTGCAGCAGTTCTTCGACACTCTTCATGAGGGGTACGTCAACGCCGACGCTGAGCGGCTGCTTGTCCAGGACACCACCCAGGCGAAGCTGGACTACCTTGCCACCAGGGCGAGGGAGGCACAACTTGCCAAGGAGGCCGGCAACGCCGGCGGTGTGGAGGACAAGGCCGCGATGGCCACGGAGGAGGAGGAGCTTGCCCGGTGGGCGGCGGCCGCCAGGGAGCCAACAGCGCCGGCATCGAGGCTCCTCTGGTTGAAGATGTGACCGGTGAGTCGTCGGAGGAGGAGGCCGACACCGCAGGCCCGACGCCGGCTATGGGGAGAGGGCGAGTCCTGTGGTGGGCCAGTTCCGGCGAGCCGGTCCGTCCTGGCAGGGCTGCGCGGCCACAGCTGACCTTGGAGGGATCCGGGCGCCACACGAGGGCCGCAGCGGCAAAGTAGCCAGCGAAGGCCGCGGTGAAGAAGAAGACAGCCGCCCCTTCTTCGTCCATGCGTGTCCGGACACCACCTCCTTCTCCTCCTCCGGCGGATGTCGATACGGAGATTGCTTTCAACTATGGATCCCTCAGCCCGAGGAGGAAGAGGAAAATAGCAGAGGAGGAGGTGGACGACGAGTAAGTATCTGGGTCCTTTTCGTTATCTCTGCTCCTCAATCTGTGTTGCTCATCTTGACTTGTCTTCATCTTT
The DNA here is from genome assembly GCF_002162155.2 of Triticum dicoccoides. Classification (NCBI taxonomy): domain Eukaryota; kingdom Viridiplantae; phylum Streptophyta; class Magnoliopsida; order Poales; family Poaceae; genus Triticum; species Triticum dicoccoides. The sequence continues at coordinate 7,805,416 of NC_041382.1, read as the reverse complement.
GCAGGGATGTGGAGACGCTGGCCCAGAGAGTGAAGAGGGCCAAGGTCTCGGCGGGTGGCCAGCCCCCAATTGGTACTTCGGGGGTGCCACTGGTGGTGTTGAGCAGCCCGGACAGCAACCCCTGGCATAGCCCCCAACATAAGTTCATCACTCTTCCCCCGTCGACACGTCTTAGGGGCACAACACTTTGGTGCTGACCTTGCTAGGTATGCAGGAGGAGAGCAGCAGCAGGAGGAGCCATAGAGGGCTACTCCCAACACGCCGCCCTCATCGACCATGCCGCCCTGAGGGGCGTCCCCGACAAGGGCGCCAGGCACCGAGTCCACGCACATGGAGGAGGAGGAGGAGAACTTGGGCACCGACGGCTTTGCCTCGACGCCAAATGTTCGCGGGTAGGGAACTTCCGTTTCCCAGCCGCATACTGGCACAGGTAAGTCGTTCGCCGTTTGTCCCTGCTTCTTTTCCTTTCCGGCTCTTGGTCCTGGCCTTGCCTCACCCCCTTCTTCAGCTTCTCGATTCCTCCTCGGTGAACCCAGAGGACGTGGACGCCGTCATCGAGGGCGTCACCAAGGCCGCCGAGGCGGACGTTGAGAAGATCACCGCCGAGGAGGCCGCCAAGGGCGCTGCCGAGGACGCCGCCGAGGGGCCTACCGGGGAGGACGGCAAGGCTGCCGCTGAGGAGACCGGCAAGGGGCCTGCCGGAGAGGCCGGCGGGGCCGCTGCCGAGGAGGAGGAAGTGGCTGGTGACCAGCCTTCCTCTTCTGCTGCTTCCGGCTCCGGCAAGTACCTGAGGGTGAGCGACGACTTGTTCGTCCACCTTCCAGGCGCGTCGAGCACCAGTCGCCCGTTGAGGGAGAGGTGTTCGACGACGAAGTGCTTGCCGCTGCCGGGCTTGAAGTCGTCGACGAGCCGATCGTTGGCGGCGATGGTTCACAGGAAGAGCGCCTCCTCCACGCCATGGGCGCCAGCTTCTGGAAGCTCCAGGTGCTCCACCGCGCCCGCCTAGACAAGGCTAAGTCCAGGACAGCGGTGGTGGAGAAGGCGGAGGCGGACCTCCAGAAGCGCGTTGCCGAGACGCTGGACTGGTTCCGCGAGGCCCACAAGGAGCTCAAGGCTGCCCAGGGCGAGCTGGCCAAGCGCGACGTAGATCTCACCATGAAGCTCGCCGACATCGAGAAAGCTCAAGAGACGGCGAGGAACTTGGTCGCGGCCGCCAAAGCTGCCCGGACCCAGCACGAGGCCGCACTGAACTCCCAGGAGGAGGACCTCGCTGCACGCGAGGAGAAGCTTGCCGCCATGCTTCATGGCAAGGATGGAGAGGTGGAGAAGCTTGTCTTGCAGCGGACCAGTGAGCTGGAGCAGAGGCACAAAGAGGCACTCAATGCCCAGGCCCAGGTTCACGCCGGCAAGGTGGAGGAGTTGGAGGTGGAGCGCGACGAGCTGAAGGAGCAGACCCTGAAGCTCTCCCAGGAAAAGGACACGCTCAACAGTGCCCCGACAGAGGCGCAGGGCGCGGTCGTCAGCAAGGCTGGGGAGTGATACGTCTCCAACGTATCTATAATTTTAGATTGCTCCATGCTACTTTATCTACTGTTTTGGACTATATTGGGCTTTATTTTACACTTTTATATTATTTTTGGGACTAACCTATTAACCGGAGGCCCAGCCCAGAATTGCTGTTTTTTGCCTATTTCAGTATTTCGAGGAAACAGAATATCAAACAGAGTCCAAATGGAATGAAACCTTCGGGAACGTGATCTTCTCACCGAACGTGATCCAGGAGACTTGGACCCTACTCCAAGAAGTTTCCGGGGAGGTCACGAGGGTGGAGGGCGCCCCCCCTGGGCGCGCCCCCTGCCTCGTGGGCCCCTCGGAGCTCCACCGACGTGCTCCTTCCTCCTATATATACCTACGTACCCCCATTAGACCAAAGACAGAGCCAAAAACCTAATTCCACCACCGCAACTTCCTGTATCCATGAGATCCCATCTTGGGGCCTGTTCCGGAGCTCCGCCGGAGAGGGCATTCATCAGGAGGGCTTCTACATCAACACCATAGCCCTTTCGATGAAGTGTGAGTAGTTTACTTCAGACCTTCGGGTCCATAGCTAGTAGCTATATGGCTTCTTCTCTCTTTTTGGATCTCAATACAATGTTCTCCCCTCTCTCATGGAGATCTATTCGATGTAATCTTCTTTTTTGCGGTGTGTTTGTTGAGACCGATGAATTGTGGGTTTATGATCAAGTCTATCTATGAACAATATTTGAATCTTTTCTGAATTCTTTTATGTATGATTGAGTTATCTTTGCAAGTCTCTTCGAATTATCCGTTTGGTTTGGCCAACTAGATTGGTAGTTCTTGCAATGGGAGAAGTGCTTAGCTTTGGGTTCAATCTTGCGGTGTCCTTACTCAGTGACAGAAAGAGTTGCAAGGCACGTATTGTATTGTTGCCATCGAGGATAACAAGATGGGGTATTTATCATATTGCATGAATTTATTCCTCTACATCATGTCATCTTGCTTAAGGCGTTACTCTGTTTTTAACTTAATACTCTAGATGCATGCTGGATAGCGGTCGATGAGTGGAGTAATAGTAGTAGATGCAGGCAGGAGTCGGTCTACTTGTCACGGACGTGATGCCTACATACATGATCATACCTAGATAACCTCATAACTATGCTCAATTCTATCAATTGCTCAACAGTAATTTGTTCACCCACCGTAGAATATCTATGCTCTTGAGAGAAGCCACTAGTGAAACCTATGGCCCCGGGGTCTATTCTCATCATATCAATCTCCATTACTTTATTTTACTTGTTTTTATTTTACTTTTCACTTTGCATCTTTATACCAAAAATATTATCACTATCAGATCTCACTCTCGTAAGTGACCGTGAAGGGATTGACAACCCCTAAGCGTTGGTTGCGAGTTGCTACCGTTTTGTGCACGTACGAGGGACTTGCGCGTAACCTCCTACTGGATTGATACCTTGGTTCTCAAAAACTGAGGGAAATACTTACGCTACTGTGCTGCATCACCCCCTCCTCTTCGGGGAAAACCAACGCTAGCTCGAGACGTAGCAGGGATCTCTCCGGGGCCAACAACTCCATCAAAGACCTCAAGCTGAAGCTGGAGGGTCTCGAGAAGGTGCTGTCGGAGGCCAAAACTCGAGAGGGGACCCCGGCCAAGAGCTGGAGGCCGAGAAGCAGTTGCGAAAGAACGAGGGCCTCAACTTCGCGGATCACGTGGAGGGCGAGAACCGTTGGCTCGATCGCCTCGCCACCGTCGCCAACCAGGCCGCCGCGCAGCTGGCCATCATGGGGATGCTGGACGTGAGGTATGTCCCGGAGCGGAGCGTGAGCGCCAATTGCAGCCTGACCATGTTCTTTGAGAAGGTTGTCGGCGCTCTAGAGCGGTTCCACGCCAACCGGGCGGCCTCACGGGCCGACGAGTCCCGGAGGCTTTGCCAGGGTGCCATGACCAAGGTTCTCACCAAGGTGGCGCACTGGTACCTCGACGTCGACTTCGACGCCGCGCTGGAGAGCTTGCCGGAGGGTACTGACCTCGCGCTGCTCAGGGAGCGCATCAAGCCCATCATCGGCCGAGTCGGTGAAATTCAGAGGGTGGAGGGTCAGCGCCGGGATTAGGCATCCCGTTCTTTATCACCGCTGCAGGTTCACAACCAAGACAATCGCTATCTCTAGTTAGAACCGCAGCAACAATTCGATGTAATATAACTCTGCAGCACTTTCAGTATTATGCATGTTATTTTCCTGTTCGATTTTCCTTTGTATGTCATCCCTATGTTATTGGGTATGCTCGCCGGCACGTAAACCCAAGGCGGCGTCTTGGGGATGGGTCCCCATTGGCCTGCGGGGTGTGCTTGCTGCCGGGCGAACCACCTTGCCTCCCGAACTGTTGAGCTTGACTCAAGTCAGAGTCGGGAGCGTTGCCAAGTGCGGAAGGCTACCCCGCCACTCTCGACGCGGCCGCTTTGAGCTGTTGAGCGGACTCGAAATAGAACAAGGGCATTGCCAATTGCGGGAGGGCCCCTTTGCATGCAGGTTTCTCATACATAGGCGAAATCTCCGAGGACGATAACCTTATGTATAGGAGGAAATAACTCAAAACTCTGAATGACTTAGCTTTTCTGCTGCCGAGCAGGCATCGTTCCTCCGGCCGCCTCCTTCTCAGGAGCCAAGGGCGATGAAGAACTGCTAGGCTAACTACTAGACCAGATTCTCACAATTGCGCCCCCTACCTGGCGTGCCAAAGATGTCGGTGTGGAACGACACCTATGGGATCACAAGAATCCCTACTACGGTTGCCGGGGCGCGGGATTGCGAGAAAAGCAGGCACAAGGATCGTTTACCCAGGTTCGGGCCACGAGGATGAGTAAAACCCTAGTCCTGCTTTGGTGGGTGTATTTCAGAGAGTTCTTGAGCTCTCGAACTAGCTGTGGTCAGTGCGTGGTTCGAAAGAGCCGAATCCTTCTCCAGTATGCCATGGGCCTCCTTTTATAGTCGGAAGGGGCTGCCACAGTGGCACACAGGAGGTGGAAAGGCGTACAGTGCCCAGAGCTTATCGCTCGTATTACAGGACAAGACACATTTAATGCGTAGCTTAGGTGTCCCCTTGCTTTATTGGGGACGGGGGCGAGGCCCGTCCCGTCCATCGCAGCTCCTCCTCGCTTTGACACGTGCCCTGACCAGTGAGGCGCGTGGTGCCATGTAGGCAGGCAGGCAGCTGAGGTGGCGCAGTGGCGGAGCCTTCACGAAGATTTGCATGCCGCCACGCAGGCGCTCGATGAGTTGGCCTGGGAGCTGCATGTTGCCACGCAGGTGCCCGCCCAGCTGGTTGGGCTGGCAGCTGCATGCGGACGGTGGTGAAAGCTTGGTTGGCGTGGGCCTGGCGGTGGCCCTGCTGGCGTCCTTGGTGAGGGCCTTGCCGGGTGGCCCGGCAAGGGCCTTGCCTGGGGTCTGGTGGCCTTCCTCGGCAAGGATCCTACTGAGGATCGTCGTCTTCTATTCCTCATCTGATCTTGAATATGTCTTCACAAAGATCTGCATGACACCACGGAGGTGCCTCCCGAGCCCTGACCCAACGTGATGTTGGAGACCGTGGGCTCAAGGGTGGCCCGCTCTGTTGGTGCGGGGCGAGCTGTCCCGGCAAGGATCTTGCTAGGGCTGCTAAGGCTGGCCCGGCAAGGGTCTTGCCGGGGGAACCTACTTTGTCCCTTTGCTCTTTGTGGTCTTGGCCTTGGCGTTGCTCTTATTATCTTGGGCTTTGGTCTTACCTTGGCTCACCTCCCCTGTTCTGCTTGGCGTCACCGTAGGCGCGGCTCCGACTGCCCGTGCACAGGTATAGGGGTACAAAAATGCACCCCTCTTTTTGTACACCGACAGGTGCCTCCTCTGCAGGAGATGCTGCAACCTCTCTACCACCTTCTCCTCTGATTGTCCATGGCTGGAGGAGTGATACTTGTTCATCAGGAGGGAGATGAACCGGCTTACAAGCTCACTTGCAACTGCAGATATGGCAACCTCCATGGCCAGGATTGATGAGGTAAGATGCTGGTTGATCCCTGGAAAAATTAACTAAGCTGGCCTTTGCAAGTCTTGAAGTATCAGTCGCATTTAAACAAAGTGTCCCTGGACGACTTGGTGGGTGGGTGGGTGGGTGAAAGGCACGGATACTTTGTTTAAAGCTCAAAGACGTGACAAGGACCAGTGAACTTTCCAAGCAGCACTGAAAAGAAATAACCAGCTAGTATTTGTAATATTTACGTTAGGTCTAAATTGATTACTGTCCCGTTGCAAAATGTATATTTAAACATCTTTGCATTTGTCTTTTGTTGAACACCTTACATTTTTATACATACGAGGGAATCCTCTTGGGGACCATCCTGGTTTCTGGCCACCCCTTACCAAGGGGCAATTCTCTTTCACAGGATATATGGCCCATTAGTTAGCCTAATTTTATGGGTTAGCAAAGGCTGAGAGGTTGTTTCTTAACTAGCTGCACAATCGCCCCCCTTTTATATTTGGTTCACCCTCTACCTCTGGAGGGAATGACATCCCATGTACATCAACACCACGTGCACGCGACCGTGAGGCGATGAGGGCGACTGGGCGGGCGACAGGGTGGACGCCCGTGCACGCGGCCGCGATGGTGCCGTCCGCCGCCGGTGATCGCCGGCGCGTCGGCGGGTGGTTTTGGGCTCTCACCGACTCCGACGAGGACGACACGGACGACGATGGGGATGCATCCCCGGCGGAGTCGCCGCCCTCACCGACACCTTCGGATTTCATTTGTGAATTTTTCAATTCAGGTTATAACGAAGATGAAGTGGCAACGACGATCGATCGTGTTCTACCATCGGATGATCCGGCGCGAATCGGTCTTCACGCGGGCGAGAAGAAAGAGATGATCCGACGCGTTGTTCATCGGAGGACGGCGGCGTCGGCGCTCAGACCTTGGAAGGGTCCCCTACCTAAGGTGAGTCTTCCGAATCATACGCTATTCGATATGATTAGGCCGGAGTCGTGGATTACTGTTAAGAAGAGGAAGCATGCGAGGCGGATCGACGTTCGTCAGGCACCGGCGGCGCCCGTGATGGCCGTGTCGGCGACCGGGATCTCGGAGATGAGATCGCTGCATTTGAAACGCCTGATGGGATGTGCTGTGCCGGCTCGGAGGGAGCTGGGTCCGCGAGGAGATGGGCTAGGGTCAGATGGGTATGAGGCCCATGCTACCGGACCATAATCCTGCCTGGATCGCTAACCCATGCACGTACGCGGGTGATTGATCTTCTATCCGTCGTGCGCCGTCTCCTGCTGGTCCTAGGGTTCACAGGCGCGGGACTCGTGGTTTCCCGGTGTGTGGTGCTCGTCGGCAAAGGAGGATCCGGCCTCTCCTGGACATGGCTGGCCGCGGGGCTGCGCCGCCACCAGCCAAGAAGATTGCCTCATCCGCTCCAGCAGGACGGGGCGGGGCGGCTCCGCCGCCGGCGGTGGGTGCCAGGCGTGGAGCCCTGGCGCCGCTTGGCCAGAGGCCGCCAGCGGGCGGGGGTGTTCCTCTGGGTAACCCGGGCTGTGGCAATGGCCACTTGAGCGTGCGGCCGCCGGGGCAAGTGCCCATGCAAACTGCGGCTGGAAGGGGCGGGCTGAGGCCTCCGGCGCCGGGTGTGGCGCCCGTTGCTTAGCCGGCCGCGGGTCGTGGTGGGCCTCGGCCTCAAGCGGCGTGGCCGGTGTAGCTGCTGCTGGCTAGGGTGGTGCTGCCTTTGGGGTCGTGCCGACGCCTATGGGTGGTCAACCTCGTGCCACACCTCTGCCTCACTTCGTCGCGAGGCCGGCTCAGAACCGGTCGGGACCGTCACAGACGAGGCAGAATTCAAACACTAGAGAGTCCCATGGTCCGCTCCGAGGCTAGTGGGGGGACGATGGGTATGATGAGTATGGAGATGGACAACATCATGTTTCCTCTTCCACGGGAGGAGGTCATGGTTATGCCTGGCAAAGTGACGGGAGTACTGTGAGTCGTGTGGCAAGCCAGCACATGCCTCGGGGGATTGCCCGTTATTGCGTGACCAGGCTCCGTCTCTGACAATGTATGGAGTTTATTGTGCTGAGCTAATGTTCTTTGAGTCCCCGGCCGCGAGAGAGATTTCGGAGGAGACACTGAGCTTGACCACCGGGGTTGTGAAAGCTACCTAGGGTGAGGTAACTGAGGCTCTGATTGTGCGGAGGCTTCAGGAGCTGGCACCGAGGGACTTCCAATGGGACCTGGTTGCTCTCGAGGCCAATGTTTTTAAGGTTGATTTCCCCACTGTGGATGATTTGCAGAGACTGCTGAGCTTTTGCTTGTGTAGAGTTCCTGGCACTAAGTGCATTCTGGAGTTTCACGAGTGGAAGAAGGTGGAGCCTAAGGGAAAGCCGCTTACGCAGGTCTGGTTGAGGTTTTCGGGGGCTCCATCTAAGCCTTTGCAGGATGTTCGAGTTGTGGCCAGTGTGGGTATTATGGTTGGGAAGACGGAGAAAGTGGATATGGCTTTTACCCGTGCTCATGGAGTGGCCTGGATTTTAGTGAGCGTTCTGGATGTTGAGTTCGTGCCTGATGCAGTCAACTGGACTTATAGGGGAGAGGTGTTTCCGCTCGAGATCGAGTTTGAGGACACGGATCTGTTTGCTGAGGCGATTAATGGGCATGATGTTGATATGCACGAGGGTGACGACAGTGCGGGAGCCAAGGGGGCACCGACTGATGAGTTGACACGAGAGGGGTCTAACGGTTCTCGCCCTGATGCTTAGTTGCCCGGGGATGGGACCGGCGTTGAGCCAGCACCCTCACCATCGGTGCCTATGACTTCGTTGTGTTTTGGGTCCTTTGAGCCAGCCTCTGCCCCTCCCAGACTTTGGAGTGACCGGGTAGATTCTGATGATGTGTTTGAACATACGCTCCCTTTGTTGGAGTTCGAGGGTGCTGGCAGATCCTTGGCTGGATGCTTGGTGAGGGCATCGTCGGCGAGGACTTTGGATGGAGTTGGGGAGGTGGAGCCGGTGGTTGCTTCTGTTTCCCTTGCTTCACCTGTGGTTGAGGCTCCGGAGATGACGACTGCGTCCGAGGTGGGGCTTGGGGGAGGGGGTTCGGGGTAGGTGGCCTCGACTTCTCTCCTCCCTATCTCGACGCCAGCGACGCCGGTCACGATGGGGTTGGCTGGTGCTGGGAGAGGGGGCCCGAGGCAGGAGGCCTCGGCTCTTTCTCCTCCGGTCGTGGCGACGGCGCCCGCGCTTCCAGTGGCGCTGGGGGAGGGGGGTTTGGGGCAGGTGGCCCTGGCTCCTCCTTCCTCTTCGGCGGTCAGGAGGACCGCGTCTCCTACAACGACAGCGTTCCACTCTGTGCCGAGGGGTGGGGTGGGAGGAGGGCTCAGGCAGGCGGCCCCCGCCATCCTCTCTCCCGACGTGCCCGTGGCCCTGGGCCTCGGTGTGGGGCACTTGTCCGAGGGGCATGGGAGCCTGCAGCCGCCTACTCCGGTAACCTTGGTTAACCCTTTGCGGGATTCAGCGCGAGGCTTTACTAGGGAGGAGGTCGTTGCTTTTGGCGGGATCCCTGACCTGGTCTCGACGGGGAGACGGATGAGTGCTCGCATTCAGGAGCTTCCGGAGGTTGATGACATGCAGCAGAGGTGCGCTATGAGGGCGGCCAAGCTTCATGATGCTGAGATCTCTACTGGTATGTCTGTCAACATATCTAATTCTTTATTGCATTTTTCTAATGAGGAAATTATAAATAATGCAAACCAATTAGGAGTTTCACTAGGGGCTACTGATAGTGAGATTTCCAATTCGGGGAATGATCTGTTAGATTTGGAGGCGGAGCGTGCCTTAGAGACTATTCGTAATCTCGCAGTGGTAAAACCCATGAATGATGATGAGATTGATGCGTTAGGGGTCAGAGTGCTCGATAATCTGTGTGTGGATCTAGCACCCTCCAATAATGAGTCTGAGGACGATGATGTGCCCATAGATAATGCAGTTGTTAGTACTGCTGAGCCCGGTTATGAGGACCGGGAGACAAAACCTACTAAACCAAAGCGCAAGTGGAACGGAAGTTTATCCCGATTCTGCAGTTCGTAGGAGTGCTAGGATTCGGACTACCAAAAAATTTCATGATGAGTTATGAAAGGAATCTTTTGGAATAGCAGAGGTCTGAAAGACTTGGCTAAAAGAAGGTTTCTTGCTGAGGCATCTCTGGAGCATCGTTTAGATTTTATTGCTCTATAGGAAACTGGTAGAGATAACTTTGCGCCCCAGTTTCTTTCCTCTCTTGCGGGTGGTGTTGATTTCGATTGGCATTGCCTCCCTCCGCGAGGAAGATCGGGTGGTATCTTGCTGGGTGTGAGATGCGATTCGCTTGAAGTCCGAAGTGTAGTGATGGGGTACTTCGCGGTTAAGTTTCGAGTCAGGTCTAAAGTTGATGGTTTCAACTGGGCTTTGGTGGCGGTTTATGGTGACACACAGCCCGAGCTTAAACCGGAGTTTCTGGCGGACCTTGTTCGAATCTGTGGGTCTGAGCAGCTTCCCGTTTTAGTTGGGGGTGATTTCAATATCATTAGGAGGAGAGAGGAGAAGAATAATGATAACATTGACGGCAGGTGGTCGTTTATGTTCAATGCCATTATTGAAAGCTTGGATCTGAGGGAGATAGAGCTTTCTGGTAGAAAGTTTACCTGGGCTAATGCTATGCCAAACCCGACATACGAAAAGCTTGATCGAGTTTTCGCGAGCGTGGAGTGGGAACAGAAGTTCCCTCTTGTTACGGTTCAAGCTCTCTCGCGGGGCATATCCGATCACACACCCTTGTTCATAGACTCAGGGGAGACGAACCACGTGGGAAACAAAAACACCTTTTCATTCGAGATGGCCTGGTTCGAACGCGAAGGGTTCTTGGACCTGATTGCCAGGGAATGGGCTAAGGGTGCAGGAGGTAGAACTGTGGTCGAGCGTTGGCAGAATAAGATTAGGAATTTGAAAAGTTTTTTACGGGGTTAGGCTAAGCACCTTAGTGGGGTGTATAAGATTGAAAAGGACAGGCTCCTTTCTCTTATACAGACGCTAGACATAAAGGCTGAATCCACGATTTTGCTGCCAGCTGAGCTTCAGGTTAAAACTGAGGCAGAGAAGAGGTTGAAAGAACTTCTCCGCGAAGAAGAATTGAAGTGGGCATTGCAGGTTAAGGTCCGTGAAGTGGTCCAAGGGGACGCGAATACTCAATTCTTTCACTTGATTGCTAATGGTAAGCATAGAAAGAAGAGAATCTTTCAACTTGAACAAGATGAGGGCACTATTTTAGGACAGAATAACCTAAAAACCTATATAACCGAGTATTATAGGCAGTTATTTGGACCTCCGGAGGATAATTGTGTGTCCCTTGATGAGTCCAGGATTGAGGATGTGCCTCAACTATTGGCTGCTGATAATGATATTCTGGTAGCCCCGTTCTCAGAGAAGGAGGTGTTTGATGCTATTGCACAGATGAAAAACAATAAGGCTCCCGGACCGGATGGATTCCCGGTCGAGTTCTACAAAAAGTGCTGGCACATATTAAGGGGGATTTGCTACCTATGTTTCATGATCTATTCTCTGGACAGCTTCACTTATTTCACTTGAATTTTGGAACTATCACACTGCTTCCTAAGAAAACGGATGCTGTGAGAATTGAGCAGTTCAGACCGATCTGCCTTCTCAATGTTAGTTTCAAAATCTTCACCAAGGTCGGGACTAATAGGCTCACACAGATTGCGCATTCTGTGGTGCAACAATCCCAAACTGCTTTCATGCCGGACAGAAACATCCTTGAAGGGGTGGTCGTCCTTCATGAAACGCTCCATGAAATCCATTCCAAAAAATTAGATGGAGTAATTTTTAAGGTGGATTTCGAGAAAGCGTACGATAAGGTCAAATGGCCATTCCTCCAACATGCATTGCGTATGAAAGGTTTTGATGAGGCCTGGCGCCGCCAGGTTGAATCATTTACGCAAAAAGGGAGTGTGAGAATTAAAGTGAATGACGATATTGGTCATTACTTCCAGACACATAAAGGCCTAAGACAAGGAGATCCGATGTCCCCTATCCTGTTTAACATTTTGGTTGATATGTTAGCAATTTTGATAGGCAGGGCTAAGGAGAATGGTCAAGTAGGTGGCTTGGTACCTCATCTTGTTGATGGAGGTGTATCCATCCTTCAGTACGTTGATGATACAATCATCTTTATGGAGCATGACTTGGCCAAGGCGAGAAATATGAAGTTGGTGTTATGCCTTTTCGAACAATTGACCGGGTTAGAGATTAACTTTCATAAGAGCGAGTTGTTCTGCTTTGGTAGAGCCAAAGACGAACAGGAGGCTTATAGGCAATTGTTTGGGTGCGAGTTGGGGGATTTACCTTTCTCTTACCTAGGTATTCCAATCCACCATCGTAAGCTGACAAATAGAGAATGGAAGTGCATCGAAGACCGATTTGAGAAGAAACTAAGTTGCTGGAAGGGTAAGCTCATGTCATACGGAGGCCGATTAATTCTGATAAATTCGGTGCTCACGAGTATGCCTATGTTTCTCTTATCGTTCTTTGAAGTCCCAGTTGGTGTTAGGAAAAGACTGGAATTTTATCGATCGCGTTTCTTTTGGCAGGGTGATGAACTAAAAAGAAAATACCGGCTTGCTAAATGGGATATCATCTGTAGACCGAAAGACCAAGGGGGTCTTGGTATTGAGAATCTTGAAGTTAAGAACAGATGCCTTCTTAGTAAGTGGCTGTGGAAGCTCTCTTCTGAGACTGATGCCACGTGGGCGCAAATCCTTCGCAGCAAGTACCTACAGACAAAAACCTTGTCCCAGGTCACAGTCAGGCCGACTGACTCGCCTTTCTGGAAAGGACTAATGGAAGTCAAACAATCCTTGTTTAATAGGACAAAGTTTGTTATTGGCAACGACGCTAGTACACGCTTCTGGGAGGATACTTGGCTCGGCGAGACACCCTTGGCCATTCAATATCCGTCTTTATATCGTATTGTTCAACGACGTGAGGTGTTCGTTGCAACGTTATTTCAATCTATCCCCCTTAATATTCAGTTCAGACGGTCGCTAGCGGGCAATCATTGGAAAGAATGGCTCCGTCTAGTTAGGAGACTGATGGAGGTTCAGCTTTCTCAACAACCCGATGAATTACGCTGGAAACTGACTAGGTCTGGAGTATTCACAGTTAAATCAATGTATATTGATGTTATTAATTCGAACTCCATTCCTACCTCCAAGCATGTTTGGGCTGTCAAAGTTCCATTGAAAATAAAAGTGTTTATGGGGTTTGTCCATAAACAAGTTATTTTAACCAAGGACAACTTGATAAAGCATAATTGGACAGGACCGACTAGGTGTAGTTTCTGTGATCAAGATGAGACGATCAAACACCTCTTTCTTGATTGCCTGTTGGCCAAAGTCCTTTGGCGGACGGTCCACATTGCTTTTAATATCACTCCACCGAATTCTGTCAACACGTTATTTGGGACATGGCTTAATGGGATTGAACCTGACTTAGCGATACATATTCGTGTTGGAGTTTGCGCTTTGCTGTGGACTATCTGGAATTGCAGAAATGATTTGGTTTTTAACAGAATATCACGTATTCACTTTTTGCAGGTTATTTTCTGAGCCACGGCTGTGATCCGTTCGTGGTCGCTACTCACTCCGATGAAGGCCAGGGAGCATTTGGTTACTGGATCTATCCGCTGGGAGATGGTAGCTCGGGATATCTTCAACCGGTTTGGATGGCGGTCATGTAATAGGATAGGCAATTAGTTTACCTATCTATCTTTAGCCAGCCGGTTGTGGCGTTTTTTCTTGGCTAGTTTGTGTTTCTAGCCCAGTTTGGCTCTGTGTGAGCTTTCTTTTCAGTTTTTACAGTTGAAGACTTTCGAATCTTGTTGGAACCTTTTTATTTGGTTAATAAGATGGCCGTATGCATCACTCTGATGCAGAGGCCGGGGAGACCCCCCTTTTCGGGAAAAAAATGTATGTGCAGTCTATTATTGCAGTGTTTCACTTGAAAATTGTTTGTGTTTTTTCAGATGAGCTTCAGTGGAGAGAAGCAGCGCGCAGCTCATTGACAAAGAAATGATATGCGCCCTTTTATCTTGGTCAGTGATTAGAATCACAACTCTATACCTTAATAATTTTTCTGAGCACATGTAACTAGTTTGTTTCTACATTTGCCCTTAATCTCTGTGCGGCTTATTTTGTACTAATTCAGCTTTTAAACGGAAATTGTCGCACTGTGTGCATTCTTAGTGTCCTGACGTTGATCTCCACAATGGTAAAAATGGAAAAGCAAATACTGGGATCCAACTTGGTTTTGTTATTAAAAAACCTAAAAGTAGTCATCCTACAGGAAATTGTTAGGTACCCCCTGTGTATTTGCTCCATGTACTGAGTACAGTCAGAAAAATTGCCGAAGCATGAGATAGTCTAAAATTTACCCAAAAAAACGCTATCACTGTGGCCCAAAATCGAACAGGACGGCCTCAAGGAGGACCGAGTGGCCCAAAATGAATTCTCTGCCAAAGATTAGCTGGGGCAGCTGTCCCCGGGCTAATAGTACTGTTTTACTTACAATTGAGATCTCCAACACATTTAGTTTAATGGTATATAATCACTCTTTAAAATGGTTTGTCCATGGCCACACGAACACATCTTATTTTCATGCATCGGAAAGTACAACATGGGTTACATTATGCGAGCTCTGAAACAAAATTACATAGGCACTCCTCGTCGCTTCCTCCCTGGCCCTTCATGTGTATCCTGAGCATGACTCGTAACAAAACGAGCAAACGAGGTATGAGGGGGTATCCTTGATTCCCATGAAATTAAAATGAAATCTTCTTTCGGTCTAACACTAGGATCTGTTATCAATTGGCCAAATGTCACGCTTGGCGATTCCTTCTTGGTTGAAACATTAACTGTATAACGTGTTATGCTAAGTGGATGCAAAGCAAAGTCCGTTATGTCCACCGGATGGCCTTGTTCTATAAGGATGGTTGGGTGCACACCATATATGGAGAGGTTTCTTTTAACCATTCGTAACCCCCTTTCCAATATACCACGCCAGAACTGAACATTGAGGTTCCTTCTCAACACATCCGCGAACATATTTATTGCGACAAGTGAACCTTGTGTACTGTGCAACACCTTGACATATTCATCTGCTATTTCTACGAGCTGTGGATGTTGCATGGGGTCTACACTTCCAAATACTAGTGTCTTGAAAAGGTACCTCAGCTCGTCATAAGACAGAACAGTTAGGAAAATCGGTTTCACCGATCCAAATCGAGCTAGACTTTGAAGTCTACTTATGATGATGATCTTGCTTCCTCTGCCCATTGTTATGACAAAGGAGTGAAACTTTTTCCAATCATCGTCTCCTATATCAGAAGAAAACGTAATAACCACCAGCACCATCCCAAACATGCTCCTTCCTTTGTCAAGTATCCTCATAAAGCTGTCTCCATTCAAGTGCAAAATGGAGGAGAAGCGTGAGTGAACTCTTTCGTCGCCACACACATGAGCAACCAAAGTTTTCTTTCCTACCGAGGCACCACCTATGACTGGAAGAATGGCCGGTGCATGATCACCATGAGGGTCACTGTGCTGCAGCAAGAAGCTCAAGAGCTTCTGCTTCTCAGCATGCCGGCCGAACATGAAGTTTTCGGTGTAAAGATAAACGTCGTATGGCCTACGAGACATGCGGTCGCATCCACCCAGAAGCACAACAAATTCTGCCATGTTAGCAACAGCAATTTCTAAGCTTTCCAAGGCATCATGTGACTCGAGGTGCATGGCCTTGCCAGTTGTTCGAGAACGCTTGGCTAAATACAAGCACCTGATGGATGAGTCGTTGCTAACCTCATCGAAGCTTCCACTGTCTTGGAGGGTTCCGTACCTCAAGGTGTCCAGCACGCGGCATCCTCGGTACATGGCCTCTGAGAGCTTCTTGAGCTGTGTCATCATTCCAGAGTTGGTTATGTACCGTGCGTCCGCCTCCTCAACGATGGTGCCAGCCCTCATCAGGAGGTGCTGCAACCTCTCCACCATCTTCTTTTGCTCCTTTGAGTGTGCATGGCTTAAGGAGGAGCGATACTTGTTCATCAGGAAGGAGATGAACCTGCTCAAAAGTTCACCTGTAACTGCAGATATGGCAACCTCCATGGAATTGATGAGGGAATCCTTCTCTCTGGACAAATTAACTGGCCTCTGCCAACACTTTAATTTTTTACCGAAGCCTCTGCGAACTCTTACAGTGACTTCAAAATATAGAAAAGTTTGTACCGATGACTACAACATCAACTACGACGAATTCAAGGGTGTGTGATCACATGGGCACTTAATTGTCTAAACGTCCAAACATGTTGACAAGGACAAGCGAACTGTCCAAGCAGCATGAAAACATAGACCAGTATTTCTAATACTCATATGGTAGGTCCAACATTAACTATTGTTCCAATAACAAAAATGTATATTATCTTGCATTTGACTCCATCCTTTCACATTTTACATGGCAACCCATATATATGTGCACTCTACCACCTCTAACCAAGTTTGACTGTGTGATGTTATGTTGCATTTGTATTGCAATATTGCACTCTCTCTGTAACAAAATGTAAGGCGTGTTTAACAATTGTACGTGAAACAAAAAAAAACGTCCTATATTTTGTTACAGAAGGAGTAGCTGTATATAATAAAAGTACATAAAAAATGAAAATCATGGTCACTCACATGTGGCACCAACATATAGTCAGCAACACTCTTAACCATGTCGAACGTCTGAGTTTTGAAGATATCTTACTGCCTAGGCTTTATTTGGCCTTTTTGGGAACGGTGAACTTCTTTTCAGATTGTTGCAGGTATTGGACACTAGTCCAAAAAAAATCATTCAAAAGGAATCTTGCTGTAAGATAAAATTATATATGTGTACACATTTGTTTTCAGATTCATGCAGGTATTGGATACTTGTACAAAGTTGACATTTGGATTGGCTCTCATAACATTCAAGAAAACAAATTCACGTCCGGAAGCGACCATCCTGATATGCAACTCATTGGTAAGGAACGATGCACACTTTATCTTGGTCAGTAATGAGAAATACAATTCACTTCTTTATGTATGAAAACAATTCTCTTGTATATTCACTTCCTTGGTTCTTCAGAACCCAATCATGAAGTGTGTTCAGTCTTGAATCAAAAACTGTTGCACCTTGTGATTCTTCAGAGTTAAGTCTTGACCTGATACTGATCTCCACAATGGTAAACATGGAAAACAAAAATAGTATGATGCAACCTGGACGATAACCTCTTTTTGTTTCATACTAAAACTAGGAGTATTCTTCCAACTAGACTCCCTGTAATGATTAAGTATGGTCCGAGCAATTACCAAAGAATGGGACACTCTGGAATGGACAAAAACTGCGTCATCATTTGGCCCAAAATCTAACAGAAGGACCTCGAACGGACATGGCACAAACAGTGGTTTTCATGATTGTTTTCAGAGTGGACGAACAAAAATCCAGAAGAGAAATGGTACACTCACGCCACTAGATAAATGTTGAGTTCCACGGTTCCACTTTAACGGTGGCACTCCTTCTTTCTCTCTACCCTGTGGCTTCTTGTGGTTGTTGATCATACATTTATTAGCATAGAATTTTCTGCGTGTCGATGTGCTGAAGAGATTTACGTTTTAGAACAATAGGGAGTACTCCCAGAGTTCCATATTTGGCTCAAACTTATCAACACACATCAATTCAAAAGGTCGAGAGGTGTGGCTACTACCTCTGGTGTGCATGTAGGGAAATCTTATAAGCTACTCCCTCTGTAAACTAATATAAGAGCGTTTAGATCACTATTTTAGTATTCTAAACGCTCTTATATTAGTTTACGGGGGGAGTAGTAGTAAAATGAGAATCAAAGGTGTCAACTTCATTCTACTGGCGCTGTAGCTTAGATATTATGGTTTGCCTTGACTTTTGTTCTCAATGACAAAACACGACAAACAGAACAGGGAGCTGAGATGACGAGCAGGATGATGTAGGGCAGAATATGATGGTTTTATCATTAAGCTTCCTATGCAGCCAGGGTTACCAAATCGTCGACCTTAACCTGCTTTGCAATAGAGGTGGCCGTTTTTACTAGTACTCCTTATACTATTGTTTGTTTGAAAATATGCTATAATATATATAAATTTGCTGTCCTGTACTAGAGTACAAATTTGTTGAGAAAAAATATACTGATCTGAACCTGAGAAATGTTTTCGAATGGATAAATGCTGGATGCTAGAGATAGAGATGAATATTGTAGTTCGAGCACATAAAACAACATCGAACCATTGACTGACGAGTTCAAGGGTGTGTGGTCACACATGCACTTAATTGTCTTAACGTCCAAATATGTGACAAGGACTAGCAAATTGACCAAGCAACATGACAAAATTGGCTAGTATTTTTAATATAAGCGGTAGGTATGTCCAGCTTAATTGTTATTCCGGAGAAAAAATGTATATTTAATCATCTTACATTTGTATTTCGTTGGACTTGTTTTACATTTTATACGTACTAGAGAATGGCAAGACTGGGACCTCATATCCATGGAGACATCCAGCAGATAACTCATGAAGACTAGTGCATCCTCATCTTGCAGAACCAGCAGAGAGGTGAGCTTTAATTATTTTTTCCGCCTCATGAATCTCTTCTTTTTTAAAACTTCTTTCTGTATTAGCATGTTGAGGCAGGCGCAGGCTACCGGAGCGGCGTTGTCCTTTCTGGTGCCGGTGGCGCTGGTGGGGGTGCCGGTGCACGCGTGGACGAGGAGGACGGCTAATACGGTCCTCCATGGCCTAGGGCTCGTGGTTGGAGTGGTGGACAGCACGGCGCAGAGGTACGACATGTCGAGCTACAAGGTGTGGCTGAGGACGGATCGGCCGGAGCGCATCCGGGAGCAGAGGAGGTTGTACGTGGAGGAGCCTCGTAGGCGGCGAGGTAGGGTCTTCCCGCGGGCGGCGAGGACGGCAGCGTTGTGGTATAACATTCGCATTGTCAAGCTGGCCGAGCCGGTGGTGGATGAGGACGACGATCCGGAGCTGTCGCCGCCGCCTAGCCCGCCGGCTCCACCGCCGGAGGAAGATGGAAGATCTGACAGGCGGGCTCCGCGGCGACAAGGCCAAGGTGGAGCTGAGGGTGCGAGGAGGAATGGTTCCGATGCGGCAGCCTTGCCGCCATCGGCGGGGTGCTCGTCGTAGGCATCCGCTCCGGCGGCGGCACAGGACTGCGTTCAAAATAAAGGTGCTGCGAGCCCGGATAGGGAGCATGATGTTCGGCTGCGGCAGGTGGAGCCTGCTGCAGAGATTGACCGTGACTTGACCGTGGAATCTGTGGAGCCAACGGCTCGGGGACAGCTGGCCCGGGGCGAGGCGGCCAGCCGGGTGGAGGTGTCAGCTTGCGGCTCGGAAGATGTGCTAGGGGACGGCGCGTGGGCCTCCCCGACATCTGTCATGTTATCGAGATGGCGTGGGCCTGGGGTGCAGGTAGCGACGGGATTGGAGCCGGTTGATTCGGTCCTGGCAAAGCAGTCTGGTGAGATTCGCCTGGTTGGCTCGATGGAGCTGTCAGTGGGGTCAGGGATGGCCCGGTCTGGTGTGTGGCCCGACAGGGCACGGAGCGAGTCGGTGGACAGTGTAAGTGCATCCAGTGCCCCTTAGTAATTTTGGTGTATTGAAGACTTATAGGTTAAGGGACTAATGCGTGTGTGAGTGTACACTGGTCTATAAGTCTATAAGGAGTTTGATATTTACAGGAAAAGTCGACCCCTAAAAATGAATATCTTCGACTGAAGATTTTGGTATTTCTGAAGACTTTCATGCGAGGAATATGAAGCTTGAAGACTTTCGTTTTCATAGTTTTATTTTTCTCTTTCTTGAGTCATAGGAAATACCGTACTGTTAAAGGGGGTCGAGAAAATACTAAGGAAAAATTTCTATGTGATGCTCAACTCAAAATCCTACACCTACCAATCCCTTCGATTGAAGCCATTGGAAATCTCATACAGTTCAGTCAATTTCTTTAGTGACAGAGACGAAGTTCTTCTGGTCTCTGAGGAATTTGTCCTGACTGAAGAGTTAGGAATTCGCCAGTGCGAATTGCCTACACAGTGAGGAACATGATAGCCCTGAGGATTTTGATACTCAAAATTCCGACCGTTGTTGTGCTATGCGCCAGCTGTTCCAAAATATCTATCCACCTAACAGTCATATCATTGAAGGGCATTTATGTCTTATCATGTCGGGCTGCTCCCTAGGCTATAAATAGCCGCCCCCTACAACCACTAGCCGGTTGGCTGCTCCGAGAGAAACTGACACTTGTCATTTGAGAGCAACCCATCCTCCGAGGACTTTGAGCAAAAATCATCAAGTGAGGAAAAACTAAAAACCCAAACACCTACAAATCCCAAGTGATTGAGCATCACTGAAGAGATTGATCCTGAGTGGATCCGACGCTTGTTACCTTTGAAGATTGTGCTTCTTCCAGACGGTTAGGCATCATGGTCTAGAGCATCCAAGAGGAATTGTGGATCGCCGGGTGACCAAGTTTGTGAAGGTTTGGAAGTCGCCTAAAGACTTACCACGAGTGATTGGACGAGGTCTGTGTGACCTTAGTTCAAGGAGAATACGGTGAGGACTGGGTGTCTTGGACTAAGTGTCCTTGACTGGGTGTCCGGGACTATGTGTCCTCGAGATTAAATACTCAGCCGCTCCAATCAGACGTACAACTGAGACGACAGTTGGAACTGGTCTACCAAATCATTGTCTTCACCGAGCTTACTGGTTCTATTTCATCAACTCTTTTATTTCCTCATAACTGTGTTGTATGTTTGTTCATATCTGTGTTTGAAGACTTTGACTGAAGACTTTCTCGATTTCCTTAGTTCAATTTCTTCAGTCTGTTTTTCTTCATCCTGTGTTATCATGTGATTACGCTTCCTGTACTCTGTGCCTGTCTTCATTTCATCATGATGACTATGCTTGTATTCTGTTATGTTTACCTTTGAGTACTTATTCCGCTGCTAGTAGTTCTTCGCTAAGGAATTTCCTCACCGGCAAATTTCTCAGTGAAGAATTTCATAAAAATCGCCTATTCACCCCCCTCTAGTCGATATAACGCACTTTCAATTGGTATCAGAGAGAGGTACTCCCTTGTTCTGTGTGATTTTGGTTTAACCGCCTGGAGTTTTAGTTATGTCGACCGCGGGTATGACGAAGGTGACATGCCCCATCTTTGACGGTCACGAGTATCCCAAGTGGAAGGCCATGATGAAGAAACGCCTCATGGCGATGAACAGCGAGTTGTGGACCGTCACTGAGATTGGCATGACTGATCTGTGCAAGATGGCGGATGCTGATGACATTCGCAAGTATACTCTTCTCAACCTCACGGCGAAGGATGTCATCTGCTCCAGCCTGTCACAAAATCAGTTCAGGAATATCATGCATCTCGATCATGCGAAGCTCATCTGGGACCGTCTCTCTGAGGTCTATGAAGGTCATCGAACTTGTCATGATCCTTGGTTTGAGGACTTCAAGGAATCTCTCAAAACGATGACATTTGAACAAGAATCATCATCTTCTGCATCATGCCTTATGGCAAAATATGCTGAGATAATTGAATACTACCTATCTGAGTGTAGTGATGATGAATCTGGTGATATATTTGGACCCAGCTATGTCAAACTTGATTCCCTTGCTACTAAACAACAATGAGCTTTGGAAAAAGCTCACTATATGCTAAACAAGAGCGATGATATGTTGGGTGAGAAAATGGATCAGTCAAAAGCTTTGGCTAAAAGTCTTCAGAGACTTCATACTAAGTATGACAACCTTCAAGATCAACATAACACTCTCTTATCAAATCATGAGAAGCTTTCTTATGAATTTCTTTAAAGAAAGCAAGACCTTGAGAAGCTAAGAGTGAGTTATGAAGATCTTCAGAAGGAGCGCGATTCATTACTTGCTCAACAAATCAACGCATCTCAGGAAGAATTTGTTCCTCCATGCTTGAAGTGCATTGAACATGAATCTGCTAATTCTTCACCTGAATGTTCAAATGCTGCTAATGTTGCAAATTCTTCACATGACTCTGCTATCACTAATTCCTCATCTGAGGACATTGCTAGTATCACTAACGATGCAGGGCTGAAGGAATTGCACACGACAGGCATGTACAAAAGCCTCAAAGGGCATCAGGCTCTTTGTGATGTGCTTAAAAAGCAAATCCTCAACAGGAACCCTAGGAAAGAGGGTATCGCCTTTGAGAGGAAACTCAATGCTGATGGTACATATTGGAAGCCTGAGCAGTACCCCAAAACTACATGGGTTGCTGCAAAGGGACCTCCAATTGATCCATCTAACTTATCTGGATTTGCATGTGAATCTCCTCATTCTGGTGATGAGTCAATTGACTCCAACTATAAGCTATTCAAAAATCAGAATGGTGAAGTATTTGCTAGATATGTTGGCACTAACTGCAGGAACGGCTCCCCTGTGAAGAAAATCTGGGTTTCTAAAAGATGCCTTGAAAATCTTCAGGTGAATGTCATCATGACGCCACCTGTGAAGAATAGGAACCCCAGATCAAATTCTTCATATGGACCAAATTCTTCATATGGATCAAAGTCCTCATATGAACATCATCGTGCTAACCCGTCTGTTTCGTAGGGAAGATCTAAGGATTATGGATATGTGCATTATTCTTCAAATCATTATGTCCATAAGTCCCCGAAGAATTTCTCTGCTTACTCTTATACTTACTCTAACCCCTCTTATGTGAAACGAAATGGACTGGCTTCTATGCCATCCTTCTCGTATGGAGCTCGCAGAATGATGAACTCTTTGCCACCACTTCAGATGTGGGTGGTGAAGAAAAAGAACTAATCTCTTCTGCAGGGTCAGGTCTCCATACACACGTAATCGTCTGAAGAATTTGCTGGAGACCCGAGCATGCCTGAAAGGACGCAGGCTAATCATGAAGAAATGAACTTTCATTTCTCACGTCCTCATATTGCTTTATCAGTTCTTTTACTTGATGAAATTGATCTGATGAATTGATGTCATATTCTTCACTGATGAAGTATATGAGTTTGTAAGCTGCACTAATTCATCTGCAGGATGATCAACCCAAAGCCACTGAGTGGGTCCTCGATAGTGGATGTACAAACCACATGACTGGTGACAAGAATCTATTGATGGATGCTCCATTATCAGCGTCGCATCTGAAGCATATCATTTTTGCTGACAAAGGCAAAAGTCAGGTATTGGGTCTATGTAAGGTTGCGATTACAAAGGATCGACACATGGACAAAGTCATGCTTGTTGAGTCCTTAGGATACAACCTTATGTCTGTCTCAATGCTTTGTGATCTTTATATGGTTGTTGTCTTTGGCAAGTACCATTGTGTTGTGATTATGGAAGCTGACAATTCCAAAGTCTTCGAAGGCTTTAGGAGAGGAGACCTGTATATTGTTGATTTTTCTACAGGACCACAACTAGCCGTGTGCTTACTTGCAAAAGCTTTAGAAGGCTGGCTCTGGCATCGACGACTTAGTCATGCAGGCATGAGGAATTTGCACACGCTTGCGAAGAAGAAGCATGTCATTGGCATCGATAATGTCAAATTCCTCAAAGATTACCTATGCGGAGCCTGTGAAGCTGGGAAGATGACCAAGACCAAGCATCCAGCGAAGACTATCATGACCACCACTCGCCCATTTGAATTGCTTCACATGGATCTCTTTGGTCCTAATCATTATTCTGCTATCTCAAATGAAGCATCTCAATATGGCTTTGTTATTGTTGATGATTATTCTCGTTACACATGGGTACACCTTGTTACTTAAAAACATGAAGTGCAGGAAGTCTTCAAACAATTTTCCTCGAGGGCTTCAACCAACTTTGGTGTGAAGATCAAGCACATCAGAAGTGACAATGGCACTGGGTTCAAGAATTCTGGTCTCGATGACTATCTTGACGAACTTGGTATTACTCATGAGTTATCTTCTCCTTACACTCCTCAGCAGAACAACATCATGGAGCGCAAGAACAGGACTCTTGCTGAGATGGCTCGCACTATGCTTGATGAATACAAAACGCCTCGTCGTTTCTGGACTGAGGCAATTGATACTGCGTGCCACATCATCAACAGAGTATATCTTCACAAATTCTTCAAAAAGACTGCCTATGAACTCCTCACTGATAAGAAACCCAATGTACGTTATTTCAAAGTCTTCGGTGCTAAATGTTGGATTAGAGATCCTCATCATAACTCAAAATTTGCACCGAAAGCACATGAAGGTTTTATGCTTGGTTACGGAAAGGACTCGCACACCTACAGAGTCTTCAACAACGTTCTTCACAAAGTTCCTGAAACTGTAGATGTGCGGTTTGATGAAACTAATGGCTCGCAAAGAGAGCACCTACCTACTATGATAGATGAACCAGCACCTGAGGAAACTATCAAGTTCAAGGCTACTGAGGATGTCATTCCTACTGAAGAATCTGCTGAAGAATTCATTCCAGAACATGAAGAACATCGAGCTAATGCACCTGAAGAAAATGATGCTGAAGAAAACGCTGACCAAACTCTTCAACGACAACCAGCTCATCCTCGCATTGCAAAAGAAGTGCAAGTTGAAAAGATCATCAATGACATCAAAGCGCCAGGTCCTCTCACACGCTCAAAAGCTTCACATTTGTCTAACTTTTGTGGGCAGTATGCTTTTGTCTCTATTACAGAGCCCACTAAGGTAGATGAAGCATTTCTGGAGCCTGAGTGGATTCAGGCCATGCAAGAAGAATTACATCAGTTCGAGCTCAACAATGTCTGGGAACTGGTCAAACGCCCAGATCCTCGCAAGCACAATATCATCGGCACAAAGTGGATCTACCGCAACAAGCAAGATGAAAATGGCCTTGTTGTGAGGAATAAGGCACGGCTTGTAGCTCAAGGCTACACACAGGTTGAAGGAATTGATTTCGATGAAACTTTTGCACCTGTTGCTAGACTTGAGGCTATTCGCATATTACTTGCTTATGCTAACCATCATAATATCACTCTATATCAAATGGATGTGAAAAGTGCATTCCTCAATGGTAAGCTTGAGGAAGAAGTATATGTAGCTCAACCCCCAGGTTTTGAAGATCCAAAGAATCCTGACAAAGTCTTTAGACTCAACAAGGCACTCTATGGCCTCAAGTAGGCCCCACGGGCTTGGTATGATACTTTGAAGGAACTCTTCATGAAGAAAGGCTTCAAACCCGGTTCACTCGACCCTACTCTTTTCACTAAATCTTATGATGGTGAATTGTTTGTGTGCCAAGTATATGTTGATGATATTATCTTTGGTTGTACTGACCAATGTTATAGTGATGAATTTGCCTATATTGCCAGGACCCCGATTCCAAGTCACATCGATCTAGCATGTAACACCTCATATCGCTTTGCGGACTCATGCACGGTATTCCCACGGGTGTCGCCTTACTGTGGCCCAGGACTGTTTGCGTCTTTTGGCTCACGTATATGATAGTGTCGCTAGCATCCATATGACAGAGAACCCGGGCCGACATGGCTAGTCGTGAACCCAAAGCGGCACCAACCTATGGGGACAGGCATACATGTATCATATCGAGCATGTAGGTCAGCAGCGTGTGAATCCGGGCTGTAGCACTAGGCTAACAGGACTCCGGGAACCCGGGCTATAGCAGGCTAGGCAGAACTCCGGAAGTCACCGCGTGACATTTCCCCGAAGGGACAGACACAGAAACGAAGTGAAACACATGCCGGCCAGTCAAGTGTCCTGAGCAGTAGTGCTGGGCTAGCAGGACTCCGGTGAACCGGGCTGTAGCAGACTACTATGGCTCATGGAAGCACAAGACTACATTTCCTCATAAGAGAGGCTACCAAGGATAAACAACTAGGTTGTCGGATCCCACACATACCAAGCATTTCAATCATACACACGATATGCTCGATATGTGTAAATACAACATGGCATCACAACATAACTCTACGACTCAAGTATTTATTCATTAGGCTCCGAAGAGCGAGATATTACAAACATGGGTCTCATGACCCAACATTCAGAGCATACAAGTCAAAGCACATGCGGAAGCTTAACATGTTTGAGTACAGACATCTACAAATGAAAAAGGCTGAGAAGCCTGACTATCTACAAGACCCTCCCAAGGTACAAGATCGTAGCTGAGGTAACATGCTAAACGTCGAAGTCCAAGCGGAACTACTAGCGGGACTAAAGTCTCTCTGCAAAACATAAAATAAGCAAACGTGAGTACAAATGTACCCAGCAAGATTTACATCAGAACTAACTACATAAGCATCGGTATCAACAAAGGGGGTGGTGGAGTTTAACTGCAGCAAGCCAGCTTTGACTTAGTGGCTATCCTGAACTACGACTACAAGCAACTCTTTGAGGTGGCGCACACGAGTCCACAAATTCATCATACCAATACACCACTATGGATCCGCTCCCGTCTCCCCGCGAGAACACCATCCATAGCACTCACACTTATCCTGCGCATTTTGGAGTATCCACTTTCGCTTGTCTATGAACTATGCAAGGGGTCCAAGTTTCCATATCCGAGGAATCCGGCTATTCGAATAGATAATGATAACCCTGCAGGGGTGTACTTCTTCACACACGCTCTCGCCACTTATCGCCCTGTACACGTCATGTACCTCGGCAACCTTCAAGCGGAAGCCGGGCGAGGGAGTCTGCCACGACCTGACTAACCAACAAGTCTCTAGTTCAGGTTTATCGCCTATTCGGGTTCCATCCGCAAGGAGATCCGGCCGGGGTGTCGCTCACGGCCCCAAACGATGTGTGCAGGGTTCCCAAGCCCACCATCCGGGTGCCACTTGGTACACCGTGCCACTGTGCCTAGTCTGTCCCAAGCCCACCTGTACCGGGTGCCACTTGGTAGACTACTAACACTACCTACAAACACCAGAAACTAGTTACAACTCCTGGACAGAGATCGAGTTGATTAATAAGCCGAGAGGGGCCGAGTTACCGGAACCCAATGTGTGGTAGTAACTGTTCATGGATCACAAACACAGTACTCAGTTCCTGAGGATGGCTGCAATGAGACAAACCCACCATGTACTCCTACATGGCCTCTCACCGCTACCTTTACCAAATCGTGTTCACACGCTTAGCTCTCAACGGTAGGACATGTTCACCACATTCCAATTCATTCCCGATGAATCAGACCTGACTCAACTCTAAGCAGTAGCAGGCATGACAACAAGCATGAGTGAGTAGGCACATCAGGGCTCAAACAACTCCTACTCATGCTAGTGGGTTTCATCTATTTACTGTGGCAATGACAGGTCATGCAGAGGAAAGGGGTTCAACTACCGCATCATGTAACAGTTGAATCGGTGTTGTCCTTAATGCGGTAAAAGAGAGCAGGAGCGAGAGAGTGGGATTGTATCGGAATGAACAAGGGGTCTTTGCTTGCCTGGCACTTCTGAAGATAACATTGAGTCTTCATCAGTGTCAACGATCACAGCGTCGGAGCAGCGTCTACCGAGAGGGGACAATTACTGGCAAACAAGGAAGAACACAATCAATGCGATGCAACAATATGATGCATGATCATGACATGGCAATATGCTGTTGATTGAGCTAATGCAACTAGCAACAAGTTAAATGGAGTTGGTTTGAACACTATGTTCAAATTCAAATTCAAACTATGAATTCAAATAGTGCATTATCATGTTTTGGACTAAACAGTGAGGTTAAGTTGTTCAAACATGCATGAAAATGCCATATTCAGATTCCTTGGATTTTTCTGATCATTTTTCATATATAATTTATTTCATTTGGAGTTACGGTTGAATTTTTATGATTTTTTGAAGTTTTGGATATTTTCTGGAATTTACTGATTATTAATAAATCCAGAAAATGTATTACTACGTCAGCATTGGGTCATGCTGATGTCAGCAGGTCAGCAGGAGCCGTCCAGGTCAAACCTGACCAGTGGGGCCCACTGGTCAGTGACCCAGTGCGGCCTAGGTCACAGACAGGTGGGGTCAGGTCAACTGCCACATCAGCGAGGTCAACTCTGGCTTGTGGGGCCACTGTGTTTAGATTAAACTTAACTATTTTTGTTAGCTGGTTAGTTAGGCAGTGGGGCCCGTCAGTCATTGACTCAGGTGGTAGTTAGTGGGGTAATTAGCCCCTAACAGCCGGGTTAGGTCGGCAGTTAGTCGCCGGCGACGTCCAGAGACGGCGGCGTTGCTCGGGCTTTGCCCTCCGGCGACCAAATGGGCGGCAGAGGGGCTCTACGTGCAGCTGCGACTCGTCCGTGTCCAACGGTGCGGTTAGCTCGAGCCGGGGTGAACCAGAACGACGGCGGGGTGCACATCCACGGCGGCGCCCGCACGGGGTTGGCCGGGGCGGCGTTGTGGTGTGCAGGAAGAAGAGTTGGTGGAAGCTATGGGCTCCTGCAGAGGCGGGGATAACGATGACGCGTGCGGGGGCGGCTGGTTCAGGCTCTGGCCACGGCGGCGCCATGGTCGGCGCCATGGAGCTCTCGGCTCTGGTGGCTAGGCAGGCTAGAGGATGGGATTGACCGCGGGGAGAGGGGAAAATGCTCGGGGGCTCACAGCGGTGCCGTAGGGATGGCCAGCCTGCTCGGGGAAGCCCTATGGACGACGAATTGGCGGCGGCGATCTCCGGTGCCCGACGGTGAACACGACGAGGCCGGCGACGTTTTTGGGGCTTCCGGTGTCGGGAGGCTCGGTGAGGAGGAGGAGAGGAACGAGGCGGAGCTCGTGGACAGCTCGGAGAGGCGAGGGGAGGGCTGTGGCTGCGTGTACGCGAGACGGCGGCCGGCGGTTGCTGTCGGATGGAGCTCGGGGAGAGGTAGGGGTGAGGGAGAGACCAGAGAGATGGGGGAGTGAGGGAGGAGGTCCGCTGGGCTTCTCCAGGCGCGTCGGATGGGCTCGGGGGCGCCTCCATGGCAAGCAGGAGGTGGAGCTCCTGTGTGCGCTGCTGCTGGCACGCAACTACTTCGGGGCGAGGGGAGGAATACAACGGGGAGGTGGAGGTGGGCTGGGCCGGTACAGTAGCGGGCCGCGTAGGTGGGCTGGCCTCTCTGGTGGGCTTCATAGGTGAGGCCAGGTAAAAACTGCTCTGTTTTATTATCTGTGTTGTTTTCCTTTTATTTAATCATTTTGCCACTGATTCAAATTCACAAGTAAATCAAAGCAGGGCAAAACCTTCTGAATATTTGTATGTTGCCATTATGGACTATTCCAAAGGCACATAAATAATTTCAGGCCTTTCAAAATATATTCTATATAAATTGAATATAATCCAAAAGTCAAATACTTATTGATTTAAATTCAGAGTCCCAAAAATAATTCCTTAAAAATGTTCCAGAATTTTGGTTTGATATATAACTCTTGCCAAAATTCACAAAACTATTTTTAGGGCATTTTGGATTCACAGAATGCTATTTAAAAGGGTGCTTGCCCTTCTTTTAATTAGATTTCTGAGGTTTCAACAATCCTCAATTCAAGTTTCAGAAATTTAGACATGATGCAGGATGCTTATGAAACTAATTGCAATCAAATTCTAGGGTTGTGACATATATGATGAGTGAAGAATATCAAATGTCTAGTATGGGAGAGTTGAAATTCTTCTTAGGTCTTCAAATTTGTCAACAACACAATGGCATATTCATATCTCAGGAGAAATACCTCAAGGATGCACTGAGGAAATTTGGCATGCAAGATTGCAAAGGCGTCAAAATTCCTATGCACACAAATGGCCATCTGTGCACTGATGAAAATGGTATTGACTTCGATCATAAGCTATACCGCTCCATGATAGGTTCCCTATTATACTTATGTGCATCTAGGCCAGATATAATGCTTAGTGTTTGCATGTGTGCTCGATTTCAAGCTGCACCGAAGGAATCACACCATAAGGCTGTGAAGCATATTCTTCGATATCTAGCTCACACACCAACACTTGGATTATGGTACCCTAAGGGCTCGGTTTTGACCTTGTTGGATATTCTGACTCTGACTATGTTGGTGATCGTGTGGATCACAAGTCAACATCTGGTACATGTCATTTCCTCAGACGATCTTTGGTATGTTGGTCCTTGAAGAAACAGAACTGCGTATCACTATCTACTGCTGAAGCTGAGTACATTGCCGCTGGTTCTTGCTATGCCCAATTGCTATGGATGAAGCAAACTCTCAAGGACTACGGCGTCAACATGAAAAATGTGCCTCTCTTATGTGACAATGAGAGTGCCATCAAGATTGCTCATAACCCAGCTCAACACTCGAAGACAAAGCACATTCAGATTCGTCATCATTTTCTTCATGATCATGTGTTGAAGGGCGACATTTCTATTGAGCATGTGAAGACTGAAGAACAGCTAGCCGATATCTTCACAAAGCCCTTGAATGAGAAGAGATTTAGCAAGTTGCGGTGTGAGCTAAATATCCTAGAATCTTTGAATGTTCTTTGAAAAGGACACTCATCCTAACACTTATGCAAAATTGATGACTTAGATGTGCAACACATGAAGAAACGTTTTACTTCAATCAATGAAGAATAACACTCTTAGTGTGAAGAAATTAATGAAGAATTTGATTCTCAGAACTCTACGACAATTGTACGCGGTGTCTGAAATCATTATTCTTATACGGTGGGTCACGCCACCACCAAAAGTTGAAATTCCTCAAATTATTCATATTCTTCAACTTTGCATAATCTTCACTGGTTCCGTTGTTTTTCTTCATTGGCTATATATATATATATATATATATATATATATATATATATATATATATATATATACATACATACATACATATATATATAGTGTTACTATTCATCATCCAGGGTGCAGAATAAGTTATTCTTCACCCGAGGTAATGTTACAATCATTTCATAATTAAATTATGTTTCGAATTCAAATAGTTACATTTTATTGATTCACTACGTAAAATTTGACATAAAAAATAAAAATATAGGTCATAAGACAAGAAAATTTGTAGTTTATGTGTATTTTAGACTATATTTTTACGTTTGTAATTTTACATAATATAAAATATTTTTTACGGCTATTATATATTTTCTTACGGTCCCTTTTTGCATCGGAAATAAGACAAAACTTACGGAACGTAAAATTACGATGCATTGATGGTAAAATAGAGGGGGTGAAGAATAACTATTCCTCACCCAGGGTGACGAATAGCGCGACCATATATATATATATGAGTTTATGTCCTCTACAGCATTCACTTCTTGCTATTTTTTCAAGTTGTTTTTCTGCTAAGTGAATGTGATCGGACCCTTCCACTCTATGCTATACTCAACCCAATATGTTCACAAATTCCTCATGTGTGTTCTATTTGAAACTCGTTCAAAATCTTCACTGTGTCCTTGTCAGCCAAAGAAATTGCGAACGGAACTTTAAAACTAATCTTATCCAAATTTTTGATTTTGCCGCTCAAATCATTCCGCATCCCACGATAAATTTTTAATTCACCCACGATCTTACACGATCTCCACTACACAGTACGTGGGTGACACATGTCGTGCGAAGGAGAAGGGTCTGGGGCACGTTCGTCCCAAATCTTCGGGCGAACAGTTTTTCACTGCTACTATAAATACCCCCCTCATCCCTTCCTCACTTCCTTTACTCCGCTCGATCTCTCTCTCCCACTCGAGCTTCCCAAACCCTAGCGCCGCCGCTACTCCATCGTTGCCGGTGAGGAAGAGCTTCACTGCCTCGACCTCGTCGTTGTCGTACTCGCGCCGACCGCGGAAATCTTCACCTCCGCTGCCGCCGTAGACGTCTTCCTCCACCAAGTTAGGGCATGGAAGATCTACACCGACGAACTCCACTGTTTCACCTCACTGTTCGTCGTGTTCTTCATTCAGGGTAATTAAAAGTTACTTTTACTGCCCTCTTTGATTCGAAGTTTCTTTATAAAATCTTCAAATGTGTTTTATTCTTCAAATCTTCACACACTAAACACCTCACATGTCATATGTTCTTGATTCGTTTCTCTAAGCATCATTTTTCTTCAAGATTCCTCAATTGTGTGGATCTTCGATCTATACAACTCTGGAATCTAAGACAAAGAACGCTTAGTGAAAATCTTCAAGACTCATCTGGTCAAATTCCTCAAACTTGTTCTTTTTGAAAAACCTTCTGAGAACGCATATGACCTCTCCAAATTCCTCGCAACTATACACTGTTCACAGGTACACATGTCAGCTGCTGAATCACTAGGTTCTCATCAACTTAACTCATTTGCAGCATTCCTCGAAGAAAAGTTGCATACTTCTTCAGAGAATTCGATTGTTCAAATTCCTCAACTGAAGGAAATGGCTGATGGTAAAAGGCCACAGAAGGGAGGAAAGAGGCCTGAGGTAAATACTGTGTTTGAGATCCCTTATGACATATATGTTGGGTACTGCACACCTACTGAGGAAACCAAGAATGAGCGCAAAGTGCGCAAACAGAGAATAGAGAGGAGATGGGCAAGAGAATGGAGGGAGTACAGATATGTCACTCCTAAGTACATGAAGAAATTCGCACTCAATCCTCCATGCCAAAGAGCTCCATTGGCACCTGGCCAAGTAGCAGATCCGACCAACCTCAAGCGCGGTGAGGACTATCCTGATGAATGGGCCAAGCGCCAAGGCAAGTTGGCCAAGCAAGCCAGAGAAGCAGTGAGGAGATTCAATGAAGACTCTGATTTGGCTGCTGCTGCCTCTACTGAGGCCTCTGTCAAGCCGAGGAAATCCATGTCTAAGAAGCCTGCTCGTAAGACAAGTGCTACACCAACAGTGCCCTCACGGCCAAGTTCCTCAGCTGCGCCCTCACGGCCAGACTCTTCAAGGTCCTCACGACCAATCCCTCAAGCTGCTCCTTCAAAATCCTCAGCACCTCCTCCAAAGTCCTCAGCTGTTCCAACAAAGTCCTCAGCACCTGCGCATCTGTCCTCGTGCCAAAGGACTACAGGCATCTCCATTGCCTCTGGTGTCTCAGCAAGCTCCTCAGCTGCACCAAATTCTTCATCTGGCCCCACTCTGATGAAGACCAAGGCAACTGCTGGACGAGGTCCTTGGCCAAGTCCTCAAAAGAAGCAAGTCGCTTTCCAAGTGCCACCTGAAGAAGATGAAGCTGATGATGATGAACTTGCAGAAATCATCAGAGACAAACAAGTTAGGGCCGCTAGAGCCAAAGGCACACCTGTGCCACTGCTTTTGGATCCCAAGCTGATCCTCGACTACATTGATCTCTGGCACAAGGACCCAAATACTCCTATGCCTGACTTCAAGCTGACGCCTGGTCAAAATCACATGCTGACTCATTTCATCCAAGAGGAGAAATGGAAATATGATCAGGCCAGGCAGATCAAGAAGGCTCAGTACAGAAAGGAGAAATACCTGAAAAACAACGTTGTCACTATGACCACTGTTGAACTTGTAAAAATCCAATCTGAAATCAAAACCCTCAGCGATGACTTCCAAGCCTACTATGCTGATTGGCAAGGAGCCAAAGTTAGATTTGTAAAAATAACTGGACAGTTCACTTCAAATGTTGCTGCCCCAACACAACAGGAAATTCCTCAGGCTGAAGCATCTGCTCAGCCGACTGAACAACATGCCAGCACCGCCGATGACAATCAGGCTGCTGAAGAAAATGTGAACTCCAGGGCCGATGACTGCATTCCAGCCACTGAAGAAATTGCCAGGGCACCCACTAGTGGTGTGCCTGAAGAAACTAAAGAACTCAGGGCAACTGCATCAGTTGTGCCTGAAGAAAATCAACCAGATTTCTCAGTTGCTCCTGCACCAACACCAACTCCAATCCTTCCATCTGCATCAGATGTGAAGAAGACCAAGGCTGCAGAACATGCTGCAGTGAAGAAAAGAAAAGCATCAGCTGCTTCAGATTCCTCAGCTCCAAAGAAAATGAAGCCTATGACAAGTTCATTTGCAAATCCGATTGATGTTGTTCCCATCTCAACCAGACCATCAAAGGACCTTGTTCCTTTTGATGAAGAATATGTGATCCCCAGCGGATCTGATGAAGAAACTCCTTCCGCTGCTTCGTCTGAACCATTGGATGAAGAAATTGAAGTGGATGCAATCCCTTCAACACCTATCATCTTCTCGCCTATGCCTCAGTTCACAGCTGAAGAGGCTGGCATTGAAGAAATGGAAGATGAAGATGTGGACATTGGCTGCTCCACACCCGTAATCAGTGATGAATTCTAGGAAAGTCAGCATCCAAACTCTCCAATGTTCACCCCTCTACAGCAAATTCCTCAGTCCCTCACACAAACTGTTCACATGGGCTCTGAAGAAACTCATCCCACTGCATCTGTCCATGAGGAAATTCCAGCCACTAGCGCTGAAGAAACTGCTGCTGTTGAACAACCAACTACGCAGACTGCCACTAAGGAAGAACCAGAAATTCCTCACCCTGAAGAACCTGCGATTGAGATTCCTGAGGTCGTGATGCAACTCACTGACACTCCTCTGCCAAAGCCAAAGGATCCATTCTCACGCAAGCAAAAGTTCAAGGCTGATGATTTCTTCGGCGAGCACGTATTCTTCGAAGATTACAACCCATATGACTCTGCTCGCATTAGGAAGAGGCATTTCTAGACTGCTAATCAAGCCAATTTCTATTTCTCAGTGTTGTTCAACAAGGAGAAGATTTTCTACCATGAGCGTATTCCTCACGTGGATATGGAATCTCTGCCGTGCTTCGCACCAGTCCTCAGTGTTCTTCACTATGCTGGACTGCTCAATTTTTTCTCTGACATCTGAGATTGGAATGAAGAACTGATTCTTCAATTCTATGCAACGCTGCACATCACCGGAAATGCTGAAGATGTGAATTCATGGGTGCTGGACTGGATGTCTGAAAACACTCACTACACTGCACCAGCCTCTGAATTGCTTCGTGCTCTACCACTCAGTCCTCCCCTTGAAGAATCTCACTGCATCTACAGTGAACCTGAG
Source organism: Triticum dicoccoides (assembly GCF_002162155.2). Classification (NCBI taxonomy): domain Eukaryota; kingdom Viridiplantae; phylum Streptophyta; class Magnoliopsida; order Poales; family Poaceae; genus Triticum; species Triticum dicoccoides. Next base: position 7,770,738 of record NC_041382.1, on the reverse strand, counting down.
CTCACACATCATTACATGCAAGTGCTGATGAAGCCTTTGAAACCAGGTCAGGCACCATGAACCAAATTCCTCGTGAAGGAATTGCTGTACGTGCCTAGAACTGTCTATCGTATTCTTACGAGGATAATCAGTCCTATCAAAGGCCACGACTCATCTGATGAGGAAATTGTTGGCATCATGAAGAATCTGGTATTCAACATCGTTCATGGCATTCCTGTCAACTATCACGATTTCTTCATGAGGACTATGGCCAATATTGCACTGTCTCTGTTTGAGCTGAAGCCTTATGCACCTTGTATCATGAGATTCCTCAGGACAAGGTCTTCACTCAACTACAAAGCTGATTTCCAGAATCATCTCAGCTACTTGCCCCCAATTGAAGTCCTCAAGCAGACATATTCCTCAGTTGATGGAAAGGGCAAGGCACCAGCTGTAATTGATGAAGGCATTCGTCCATTGGATGGTCACTTTCGCAAAACTGCATCTTATTCCACCAATGATGACTCTGCCACACATGACTCTGCCAATGCTCCCAAGTCCACTCCTCAAGCCACTACTCTGCACGTGATGACTGGCCGTGAACTTCTGCTTAGTCTTCACCAGAAGGTGGATCGAAATCACAAATGGGTTAAGCGTCAGTTTTGTTCACTTCTTCACAACATGACTGCCACACACAATGCAGTGAAGAAAAACCACTACTACCTCCATCAAGTCTTCGGTCGCACCTGGGCAATCCTGTCACATCTGTATGGTGAAGAAGATCTGAAGAACATGGGTCTTAATGAAGATTTTGACTGGTCTGCACCTCCACCGAAGAAATTCAAGAAGGTCAAGGTTCCTTCTCTGGTGGCTAGCTCATATTCTTCATCGCGCGACACTGATGAACATGAAGATTTAGACGACACTGCGGCAGGCCCTACATCAACCAACGACCCCAAGAACGCTGGCGCTCCTTCATCAACTTGATTATCTTCAGGGGCGTTAGTCCTCAGTTTCGATCCTTTTGGTCATTTGATGACAAAGGGAGAGAAATTTTAGTTGGTCTTCAAGCGGGTCTATTTTATCGCCCATATACAACATTTTTTTTTGCTAAGTTACAACTCTCATTCTTCTGAAACTTTATTGGATCGAGTTGTAATCTTAAACCTGATGGTGCTCTGATACTTTTGATGCACTGTGCTCTGACACTCTTGATGCACTATTCTGCATGCTTATTCCTCATTGATATTATTGCACGCATGCTGAATTTCATCAGGCACCATATTTCATCATGCATTTCAAATTCTTCATATTATATGTTAAATGCGTGTATGAATTACAAGATATAGGGGGAGATCTCCATGATTCAACTCTTCAAGTGTGCATTGCTTCAAAAGCAAATTCCTCACTATGCACATCTTCAGGGGGAGTTCTTCTATATCTTGCAATCAAATTCCTCAATATCAGTATTTACACTTCATATGTTTTTCCCTATTGAAAACTTAACCTGTATTATCATCAATCACCAAAAAGGGGGAGATTGTAAGTGCATCTAGTGCCCCTTAGTGATTTTGGTGTATTGAAGACTTATAGGTTAAGGGACTATTGCGTGCGTGAGTGTACACAGGTCTATAAGTCTATGAGGAGTTTGATATTTACAGGAAAAGTCGACCCCTCAAAATGAATATCTTCGACTGAAGATTTTGGTATTTCTGAAGACTTTCATGAAGACTTTGAAAGTGAAGAAATTGGTGTGTCCGTGAAGACTTGATATTCATGCGAGAAATATGAAGCTTGAAGACTTTCGTTTTCATAGTTTTGTTTTTCTCTTTCTTGAGTCATAGGAAACACCGTACTATTAAAGGGGGTCGAGGAAATACTAAGGAAAAATTTCCATGTGATGCTCAACTCAAAATCCTACACCTACCAATCCCTTCGAGTGAAGCCATTGGAAATCTCATACAGTTCAGTCAATTTCTTCAGTGACAGAGACGAAGTTCTTCTGGTCTCTGAGGAATTTGTCCTGACTGAGGAGTTAGGAATTCGCCAGTGCGGATTGCCTACACAGTGAGGAACATGATAGCCCTAAGGATTTTGCTACTCAAAATTACGACCGTTGCTGTGCTATGCGCCAGCTGTCCCAAAATATCTATCCACCTAACGGTCATATCATTAAAGGGCATTTATGTCTTATCATGTCGGGCTGCTCCCTAGGCTATAAATAGCCGTCCCCTACAACCACTAGCCGGAAGAGGCTGCTCCGAGAGAAACCGACACTTGTCATTTGAGAGCAACCCATCCTCCGAGGACTTTGAACGAAAATCATCAAGTGAGGAAAAACCAAAAACCCAAAACCCAAACACCTACAAACCCCAAGTGATTGAGCATCACTGAAGAGATTGATCCTGAGTGGATCCGACGCTTGTTACCTTTGAAGACTGTGCTTCTTCCAGACGGTTAGGCGTCATGGTCTAGAGCATCCAAGAGGAATTGTGGATCGCCGGGTGACCAAGTTTGTGAAGGTTTGGAAGTCGCCTTAAGACTTACCACGAGTGATTGGATGAGGTCTGTGTGACCTTAGTTCAAGGAGAATACGGTGAGGACTGGGTGTCTTGGACTAAGTGTCCTTGACTGGGTGTCCGGGACTGTGTGTCCTCGAGTTTAAATACTCAGCCGCTCCAACCAGACGTACAACTGAGACAGCAGTTGGAACTGGTCTACCAAATCATTGTCTTCACCGAGCTTACTGGTTCTATTTCCTCAACTCTTTCATTTCCTCATAACTATGTTGTATATTTTTTCATATCTGTGTTAGAAGACCTTGACTGAAGACTTTCTCAATTTCCTCAGTTCTATTATTTCAGTCTGTTTGTCTTCATCCTGTGTTATCCTGTGATTACGCTTCCTGTACTCTGTGCCTGTCTTCATTTCATCATGATGACTATGCTTGTATTCTGTTATGTTTACCTTTGAGTACTTATTCCACTGCTAGTAGTTCTTTGCTAAGGAATTTCCTCACCGGCAAATTCCTCAGTGAAGAATTTCATAAAAATCGCC
>NC_041382.1:7733529-7767318 GCF_002162155.2 Triticum dicoccoides | reverse complement strand
TAACGCACTTTCAATTGCATCATCCTTTCCTCTTCAAGGGAAAACCAACGCAGTGCTCAAGAGGTAGCAATAAGAATTTCTGGCGCCGTTGCCGGGGAGATTCGCGCCAAGTCAAGTCAAGATTTGACTCCCGACAACGAGCCATTTCTGGCGCCGTTGCCGGGGAGTCTATGCACAAGTCAAGACATACCAAGTACCCATCACAAACTCTTATCCCTCACATTACATTATTTGCCATTTGCCTCTTGTTTTCCTATCCCCCACCTCACCCTTGCCGTTTTATTCGCCCTCTCTTTTCTGTTCGCCTCCCTCTTTCTTTTGCTCCTCGCACTTTCTGCCGTTATGTCTGAGATTGGGGAAATTATTGTCGATATGGACAATAATAATAAAAAGGAAAATTCTGATGCTCCTGCTGAAGAACCCCCTATTTTACATACAAAAAAATTTCCAAATCGGTAGTGGTAATATTATTGGAAAAGGAGTTATCCAAGATTTCTTTACTTGTGCCGGTACTTTGCTTTCTATGGGTAGTTCTATTCTTCATAGAACTAGTAGTCTTGCGGATGCTATCGCCATGCTTGTAGTTGAACTTGAAAGGCAATTTATGCACATGCATCCTTGCATACAAAGGATTTTCGTAGAATTTTCTAATATTGAGCATTCTTCTGTTAAGCGTGCCGCTACTATATTTTTGGCTCATGAGTTCTGATTTATAATAGAAGAGGCCAAAGAAATCTTTGCGCACTATAGGGTGGACGCTGGCCGTCCTCCCATAGAGGCAATCCTCTTTGATCAAGAGGTAATAATGCGTTTTCAATCTTTAGACTATGTTGCTTTTAATGAGAACCTTAGAAAAAAGGCTCCTACCAATGTTCTACTTGATAGATTTTCCGAACTTAATAATGATTTTGCTATTCGAAATAATGAGCTAGGATATTCTCTCGAGTATGGGCTCATGAAGTTTTGTCAAAAGAATGCTTATAATGATGAACTGGTTATGCAATATGAAGGGCCAAAGGAGGAACCTATACCTCCCAAAATTGATCTTGGGGACTTCTGTCCCATTAAATTTAGCCCTTTTGATTACTTTTGCTTGCCTCAAAGAAAACTTGCTGCTGAACATAGAGAATATGAAATGAGTTTTCATGATCTATCCTATTATTATGGCAATACCTAGATCTATCCTTGCTTTTATGCCTAGCTAGGGGCGTTAAACGATAGCGCTTGTTGGGAGGAAACCCAATTTTATTTTTATTCCAACTTTTTGCTCCTGTTTAGTAATAAATAATTTATCTAGCCCCTGTTTTGGCTGTGTTTTTTGTGTTTAATTAGTGTTTGTGCCAAGTAGAACCGTTGGGAAGACTTGGGGAAAGTCTTTTTGATCTTGCTGTAAAAACAGAAACTTTAGCGCTCACGAGAATTGCTGCCATTGTTTTTACTGGAGAGTTCTATTTAGTTAATTCTTTTTGCAGATGATTAATAGATAAATTCCTCACATCCAGCAATTTATTTTATAATTTTTGGGGTTCCAGAAGTATTCGAAACCAACAGATTACTACAGACTGTTCTGTTTTTGACAGATTCCGTTTTTCGTGTGTTGTTTCCTTATTTTGATGAATCTATGGCTAGTAAAAGAGTTTATAAACCATAGAGAAGTTGGAATACAGTAGGTTTAATACCAATATAAATAAAGAAGACCAAGGCTGCAGAGCGTGCTGCAGTGAAAAAAAGGAAAGCATCAGCTGCTTCAGATTCTTCAGCTCCGAAGAAAATGAAGCCTATGACAAGCTCATTTGCACATCCGATTGATGTTGTTCCCATCTCAACCAGGCCATCAAACGACCTTGTTCCTTTTGATGAAGAATATGTGATCCCCAGCGGATCTGATGAAGAAACCCCTTCTGCTGCTTCGTCTGAACCGTTGGATGAAGAAATTGAAGTGGATGTCATCCCTTCAACACCTATCATCTCCTCGCCTATGCCTCAGTTCACAGCTGAAGAGGCTGGCGCTAAAGAAATGGAAGATGAAGATGTGGACATTGGCTGCCCACACCTGTAATCAGTGATGAATTCTAGGAAAGTCAGCATCCAAACTCTCCAATGTTCACCCCTCTACAGCAAATTCCTCAGTCCCCCACACAAACTGTTCACATGGGCTCTAAAGAAACTCATCCCACTACATCTGTCCATGAGGAAATTCCAACCACTAGCGCTGAAGAAACTGCTGCTGCTGAACAACCAACTACGCAGACTGCCACTGAGCAAGAACCAAAAATTCCTCAGCCTGAAGAACCTGCGATTGAGATTCCTGAGGTCGTGATGCAACTCACTGACACTCCTCTGCCAAAGCCAAAGGATCCATTCTCACGCAAGCAAAAGTTCAAGACTGATGATTTCTTCGGCGAGCATGTATTCTTCGAAGATTACAACCCATATGACTCTGCTCGCATTAGGAAGAGGCGTTTCTGGACTGCTAGTCAAGCCAATTTCTATTCCTCAGTGTTGTTCAACAAGGAGAAGATTTTCTACCATGAGCATATTCCTCACGTGGATATGGAATCTCTGCCGTGCTTCGCACCAGTCCTCAGTGTTCTTCACGATGCTGGACTGCTCAATTTTTTCTCTGACATCTGCGATTGGAATGAAGAACTGATTCTTCAATTCTATGCAACGCTACACATAACCGGAAATGCTGAAGATGTGAATTCATGGGTGCTGGACTGGATTTCTGAAAACACTCACTGCACTGCACCAGCCTCTGAATTGCTTCGTGCTCTACCACTCAGTCCTCCCCTTGAAGAAGCTCGCTGCATCTACAGTGAACCTGAGCTCACACATCATTACATGCAAGTGCTGATGAAGCCTTTGAAACTAGGTCAGGCACCACGAACAAAATTCCTCGTGAAGGAATTGCTGTACGTGCCCAGAACTGTCTATCGTATTCTTACGAGGACAATCAGTCCTATCAAAGGCCACGACTCATCTGATGAGGAAATTGTTGGCATCATGAAGAATCTGGTATTCAACATCGTTCATGGCATTCCTGTCAACTATCACGATTTCTTCATGAGTACTATGGCCAATGTTGCACTGTCTCCGTTTGAGCTGAAGCCTTATGCACCTTGGATCATGAGATTTCTCAGGACAAGGTCTTCACTCAACTACAAAGCTGATTTCCATAATCATCTCAGCTACTTGCCCCCAATTGAAGTCCTCAAGCAGACATATTCCTCAGTTGATGGAAAGGGCAAGGCACCAGCTGTAATTGATGAAGGCATTCGTCCATTGGATGGTCAGTTTCGCAAAGCTGCATCTTATTCCACCAATGATGACTCTGCCACACATGACTCTGCCAATGCTCCCAAGTCCACTCCTCAAGCTACTACTCCGCGTGTGATGACAGACCGTGAACTTCTGCTTAGTCTTCACCAGAAGGTGGATCGAAATCACAAATGGGTTAAGCGTCAGTTTGGTTCACTTCTTCACAACATGACTGCCACACACAATGCAGTGAAGAAAAACCACTACTACCTCCATCAAGTCTTCGGTCGCACCTGGGCAATCCTGTCACATCTGTATGGTGAAGAAAATCTAAAGAACATGGGTCTGAATGAAGATTTTGACTGGTCTGCACCTCTGAGGGAGTCCTGGATTAAGGGGTGTCCGAATGGCCGGACTATACCTTCAGCCGGACTCCTGGACTATGAAGATACAAGATTGAAGACTTCGTCCCGTGTCCGGGAGGGACTTTCCTTGGCGTGGACGGCAAGCTTGGCGATACGGATATGCAGATCTCCTACCATTGTAACCGACTCTATGTAACCCTAACCCTACTCGGTGTCTATATAAACCAGAGGGTTTTAGTCCGTAGGACAACATACACATCAACGATCATACCATAGGCTAGCTTCTAGGGTTTAGCCTCCTTGATCTCATGGTAGATCTACTCTTGTACTACCCATACCATCAATATTAATCAAGCAGGACGTAGGGTTTTACCTCCATCGAGAGGGCCCGAACCTGGGTAAAACTTCGTGTCCCTTGTCTCCTGTTACCATCCGGCCTAGACGCACAGTTCGGGACCCCCTACCCGAGATCCGCCGGTTTTGACACCGACATTGGTGCTTTCATTGAGAGTTCCTCTGTGTCGTCACCGTCAGGCTCGATGGCTCCTACGATCATCGATAGCGATGCAGTCCAGGGTGAGACCTTCCTCCCCGAACAGATCTTCATCTTCGGCGGCTTCGCACTACGGGCCAATTCGCTTGGCCTTCTGGAGCAGATCGAAAGCTACGCCCCTGGCCGTCAGGTCAGATTTGGAAGTTTAAACTACACGGCTGACATCCGCGGAGACTTGATCTTCGACGGATTCGACCATTGCCAAGCGCGCCGCACTGTCATGACAAGCATGATCTAGCTCTACCGCTGAACAGCGCCCTGGAGGCCGCACCCGCATCGGCTCTGACCCTTAATTCGGAGCCAGCTGCACCGATCGAGGATGGGCGGTTGGACGCCACCTCGGGGGCTGCGACCCCAACGGCGATTGAGCCAAGCACCAGCCCCGTACTCTGCGAGACTCGTGACTCCAAGGAGCCGGACTACTCTCCGGACTCCGAACCCTCTGCGCCCCTACCGATCGAATCCGATTGGGCGCCGATCATGGAGTTCACTGCCGCGGACATCTTTTAGCACTCGCCTTTCGGCGATATCCTGAAGTCACTGAAGTCTCTCTCTTTACCAGGAGAGCCCTTGCCAGACTACGGTCAGCAAGGTTGGGGTACGGACGATGAAGAAATTCAAAGCCCACCCACCACCCACTTCGTAGCCACTGTCGATGACTTAACCGACATGCTCGACTTCGACTTCGAAGACATCGACGGTATGGACGCCGATGAAGGAAATGATGAAGAACCAGCGCCTACTAGGTCCTGGAAAGCCACCTCGTCATATGACATATACATGGTGGACACCCCAAAAGAGGGAGATGGCGATGGAACAGCGGAGGATGACCCCTCCAAGAAACAGCCCAAGCGCCGGCGTCAGCGGCGCCACTCAAAATCCCGCCAAAACAATAAAGGTGATTCCAGCATGGGAGATAATAATACTCCGGAAAGCGCCGAAGAAAACCCCCTCCAGCAAGATTTAGCACAGGAGGATGGAGAAACCAGCCCTCATGAGAGAGCGGCAGACAGAGAGGTCGAGGACGATAATTATATGCCTCCCTCCGAAGACGAGGCAAGCCTCGACGGCGACGAATTTGTCGTGCCAGAGGATCCCATCGAGCAAAAGTGTTTCCAACGCAGGCTTATGGCCACGGCAAGAAGCCTCAAGAAAAAACAGCAACGGCTCAGAGCTGATCAAGATTTGCTAGTCGATAGATGGACTGAAGTCCTTGCGGCCGAAGAGCACAAACTCGAATGCCCCTCCAAGAGCTACCCAAAGCGCAGGTTGCTACCACGATTAGAGGAGGAAGCACTTGATGCGGTCGACCGGCCACCTCATGGTCGCGGCAGAGAGGCCTCTCGGCCCTCCACTCAAGCCGCACCCCATACCAAGGCACGGGAATATGCACCGGACTTACGAGACATGCTAGAGGACAAGGCAAGGCAAACAAGATCGATCTACAGATCGCGTGGGCGCCCCACGGCTCGAGACGGTAACCGTCACGCCGGCCACAAATTCGGCGGGGCCGAACACAGTAGACAAGGCTCATTGGAGCTACGTCACGATATAGCCCAGTACAGAGGCGTCGCACACCCACTCTGCTTTACAGATGAAATAATGGATCATCAAATCCCCGAGGGTTTCAAACCCGTAAACATCGAATCATATGATGGCACAACAGATCCTGCGGTATGGATCGAGGATTATCTCCTTCATATCCACATGGCCTGCGGCGATGATTTTCACGCCATCAAATACGTCCCACTCAAGCTTAAAGGACCAGCTCGGCATTGGCTTAACAGCTTGCCAACAGGTTCAATCAGTTGTTGGGAGGACCTGGAAGCCGCATTCCTCGACAATTTCCAGGGCACTTACGTGCGACCCCTAGACGCCGATGACCTAAGTCACGTAATTCAGCAGCGAGAGGAATCGGCCAAGCAATTCTGGACACGGTTCCTAACAAAGAAAAATCAAATAGTCGACTGTCTGGATGCTGAGCCCCTAGCAGCCTTCAAACACTATATCCGTGATGAGTGGCTGGCCCGGCACCTTGGACAGAAAAAGCCGAAATCTATGGCAGCACTCACGACACTCATGACCCGCTTTTGCGCGGGAGGAGACAGCTGGCTTGCTCGTACCAACAATATGACCAAGAACCCTAGTAATTCAGACACCAGGGACAGTAGTGGCAGGTCGCGTCGCAACAAGCAGAAGCGCCGCATTAACGACGACAATACTGAGGATACGGCAGTTAATGCCGGATTCAGAGGCTCTAAATCCGGTCAGCGGAAAAAACCATTCAAAAGGAATCCTAGGGGCCCGTCCAGTTTGGACCGAATACTCGACCGCTCGTGCCAGATACATGGCACCCCCGAAAAGCCAGCCAATCACACCAACAGGGATTGTTGGGTGTTCAAGCAGGCAGGCAAGTTAAACATCGAAAATGAAGACAAGGGGCTGCATAGCAATGACGACGAGGAGCCCCGGCCGCCGAACAATAGTGGACAGAAGGGTTTTCCCCCACAAGTGCAGACGGTGAACATGATATACGCAACCCATGTCCCCAAAAGGGAGCGGAAGCGTGCGTTAAGGGACGTATACGCGGTAGAGCCAGTCACCCCAAAGTTCAACCCATGGTCCTCCTGCCCGATCACCTTTGATCGAAGGGACCATCCCACTAGCATCCGTCATGGCGGATTCGCCGCATTGGTTCTAGACCCAATTATTGACGGATTTCATCTCACTAGAGTCCTTATGGACGGCGGCGGCAGGCTGAACCTGCTTCACCAGGATACAGTGCGGAAAATGGGCATAGATCCCTCGAGGATTAAGCCCACCAAAATGATCTTTAAAGGCGTAATACCAGGTGTAGAGGCCAATTGTACAGGCTCAGTCACACTTGAAGTGGTCTTCGGATCTCCGGATAATTTCCGAAGCGAGGAGTTAATCTTCGACATAGTCCCATTCCGAAGTGGCTATCACGCACTGCTCGAGCGAACCGCATTCGCCAAGTTCAACGCGGTACCTCACTACGCATACCTTAAGCTCAAGATGCCAGGCCCTCAAGGAGTAATTATGGTCAATGGAAACACCAAACGCTCCCTCTGAACGGAGGAGCACACGGCGGCCCTTGCAGCGGAAGTACAAAGCAGCCTCTCCAGACAGTTCTCCAATCCGGCCATTAAACGTCCGGACACCGTCAAGCGCGCCCGGAGTAACCTACAACAAGATCGCCTGGCACGTTCCGAGCAGGCGTAGCAATGCGGCCCCAACCCCAGCCCTCGCAAAAATGCGACGCTAGTGATTCGTGTACATAACTACGCTCTAGAAATATCCTGGGTACAGGGGGAGGGGCACCATCACGGCACGCCCGAAACACGGCTTAAACCGCACCAGGGGCTGCCGATTTTTAATTTTCTCTTACTTTCAGGACTCCATTCTTTGGAAGGCCTGTTCGGCAATTCAATTGCCGCACAAACGATGCAAGAACCAGGGAAGCAGACAACCCATGCCGCATTACGGAACTCCCAGGTGGTCTCTATCACGAGCAGTATACCTGTTTCGCATACCATTCCACAGCCTGCCCCTGGAACGGACATGTTAACTAGTCCAACCTTCCACTTATCACATTATTTGTATCGTTCTGCTTTGATCGCAACCCTTTTTAATAAACAATGCATAGCTTTCTTCTATTTTTGCATTACCTTTTTTTCTTTATATATGTCCCTTAATGACATGTTGCACCCGTACACGTTGGTACGGCCGAAATACGCCAGGGGCTTTAGTACCCCTCAATATGGTGTGAGAAGTCCGAACACTTTAACAAGTGCGGCACCCCGAACTTATAGCATTATATGCATCGGCTCCGAATCATGTCTTGGGTCAATAGTTGGGTTTGCCCGGCTCCTATGTTTTGGTGCCTTACATTCCGCTATATCGGCTAAGGTAGCACTAGGAGAACCACTGCGATTGTGCCTCGGTTGAGCTGGGTCGAGCACCTCAGTGGAAAAAGCTAAAACTGACTGTCATGATGAAGCGAGAGCTGGTCGCTGTTCGAGAGGTTTTTTCGAGTCCCTAAAGACTTATGCCGCTTAGGGCGAGGAGCCGGCTCTGTCCGGCCAAGACATGGATAGCACCCCGGGGGCTTCGCCGAAATTTAAAATTATAGAATTCTATGGCTAAGTGAGAGTGTTCACGCATTATAGTCTGATTGCCTTGTTCGTTGGGCTGAGCGCCTCCCTCGAAGGACCCAAACATGGGAAAAAGAGCGCTCAGGTCTATCCCCGAACACCCCAGCACTAGCGGCACGGGGGAAGAAGCCGGTGACTCGCCATCTCTCAGAATTGATAAACAGCCGCACAGAAGGTAATATTTTAAATTCAAACAGATTGCTTAGCGCATATGAACAAGTTTTCAGCGCATAGGACAAAACGAGCGAGATTTACTCAAAAATTACATCCATAGAACATTCATCCGCCATAAGGCGGGCACCCTTCAGAACATCCTTATAGTAATTCTCGGGCTTGCGATGCTCTTTTCTCGGCGGTGGCCCATCCTTCACAAGCTTCTCAGCATCCAGCTTGCCCCAGTGCACCTTAGCACAGGGAAGGGCCCTACGGGCACCTTCAATGCAGACGGAGCGCTTGATGACTTCGAGCCTTGGACAGGCCTCCACCAGCTACCGCACTAGCCCGAAATAGCTCCCAGGCTGAGCCTTTCCAGGCCACAGCCGAACTATGAGGCCCTTCATGTCCTGTTCGGCCGCCTTGTGGAGCTCGACTAGTTGCTTCAACTGGTCGCTCAGGGGCATGGGGTGTCCGGCCTCAGCGCACTAAGACCAGAACACCTTCTCCGTCGAGCTACCCTCCTCGGCTCGATAGAATGCGGCGGCATCGGACACACTCTGGGGAAGGTCTGCGAACGCTCCTGGAGAACTCCGGATTCGGGTAAGTAACAAGTAACTCACGTTTATGTGTTTGCTTTGCATAAAGAATGCCTTACTCACCGCTATCTTCTTCACCTCATCCAACTCCTGGAGGGTATTCTGGGATTCGGCCTTGGCAGATTTGGCATTTTCAATAGCCACCGCAAGCTCGGATGCTTGCATCTTCGAGTCACGCTCCAAACTCTCATGTTTTTCCATGAGAGCCTGGAGCTCTTGCTGCACCTTGCCAACCTCGGCCTCATACTTCTCCCGCTCGGTGCGCTCCGAGGCCGAATTCTTCTCGGCCTCGTCCAGTGCTTGCTTAAGGGTCGCCACCTCAGACGTGGCCCCTACAATAGCCATGATAATTCTGTCATTTTTTGCAATTGCACCTTTTTTATATATACATTTTTAACAAGGTATTTCTTACCTTCATTGCCCTCGAGCTGCTTCATTGACTAATTTTTGTTAGACTCCTGCGAATTCTATTTGATCCTCTATGCTTCCCGAACGCCAAACAGAGCATCAGGGGCTACTGTCTATGTGGTACTATTATTTACACTTTCTTTACTTACCTCAAAGCCTGTCAAAAGGCTAGTACAAGCTTCAGTCAGTCCATTTTTGGCGGACTGAACCTTCTGGACCACCGCACTCATAATAGCGCGGTGCTCCTCGTTAATGGAGGCGCCTTGGAGCGCCTCCAACATATTGTCCGATGCCTCCGGTTGGACGGAGCCCGCCAGCACGGTGGACTTGCTCCTCTTGGAAGGAGGTCCCCCGCCGAACTCTTGAACCTTTGAAGGTTCCGGAGCGGTGTCCAGCCTCGAGCCGGACTTGGATCCCCGGGGGGTTTCATCCCCTTTACTCCTGGAGTCCGGGAGGTTGCCTTGCGGCGCCTCCAGGACCACCTCTTCCTGGTTTGGAACCTGTTGGGACAACACTTCGGTGTCGTCCGTAGGGCGGGGGGAGGAATCCGTTGGAAGTGAGTTCACATCCAACGAGTCCAGTGAGCCGCTCGACGACGCGTCGAGCCGGTCTTTGGGTGGGCTGCATAGACATATTCGACATGAGGGAAAACTGTGCAATAAACGAATATTATGAATTACTCTGGTATCCGGATACTTACAATTTGGCCAGGGGCTTGGCCCTAGGCGCCGACTCCTCTCCGCCGCCGTTGGCGTCGGTGGAGCAGTCCGGAGGAAGGGTTTTACCCTTCTTGGAACCTTCGACCTCCCCAGTTGGGGCGGCCTTCCTTTTCTTCCCTTCCCCTGCTGGAGGGGGAGGGGTCTCTGCTTCTTCCTCCTCCTCGTCTTCGCGGGAGGAGTGCGTCTTGGATTCGTCGGATGATGAATCCGACACCTCCGGGCGTCGGGCAATCTTTCGAGTCCCCGTGGCCTTCTTCTTGGCCTTCTTCTCCGGCACCACATAGGGTGCCGGAACCAGCAGCCTCGCCAAGCGAGCGTCCGCTAGGCCTTCGGGCAAAGGGGCCGGACAGTTGATCTGTCCGGACGTCACCTGCCAATCCTGTCAGAGGAAAGGAAGCTTAGATCTCGCATAGAGTCAAACTATGGAAAACTAATACCCTGTAGAAGGAAAAAACAGCTTACCGCGAGAGCGTGACGCTGCGCACTGAATCCACGATCCTCAGTAGCGGATGCGGGAGCCTCGGAGCCCTTGAAAAGCACCTTCCAGGCATCTTCGTACGTCGTGTCGAAGAGCCTGCTCAGAGTTTGGTGCCGCGCCGGGTCGAACTCCCACAGGTTGAAAGCCCGTTGTTGGCACGGGAGGATCAAGCGGATGAGCATAACCTGGACTACGTTGACAAGTTTGAGCTTCTTGTCCACCAGGGTTTTGACGCATGTTTGGAGTCCGGTCAGCTCTCCTTTTTTTACCCCACGACAGGCCCGTCTCTTTCCAGGACGTGAGCCGCGTTGGGGGTCCGGACCGGAACTCGGGGGGTGTGACCCATTCGGCATCGCGCGGCTCGGTGATGTAAAACCACCCCGATTGCCACCCCTTCAGGGTCTCCACAAAGGAGCCCTCGAGCCATAGGACGTTGGCCATCTTGCCCACCATGGCGCCTCCGCACTCCGCCTGGCTGCCGCGCACTACCTTCGGCTTGACGTTGAAAGTCTTGAGCCAGAGCCCGAAAGGGGGGCGGATGCGGAGGAAGGCCTCGCACACGACGATAAACGTCGAGATGTTGAGGACGAAGTTCGGGGCCAGATCGTGGAAATCCAGGCCGTAGTAGAACATGAGCCCCCGGACAAATGGGTGGAGAGGGAAGCCCAGTCCGCGGAGCAAATAGGGGAGAAACACCACCCTCTCACGGGGCCTAGGGGTGGGGATGAGCTGCCCCTTCTCGGGGAGCCGGTACACGATGTCGTTAGACAGGTGTCCGGCCTTTCTCAGCTTTTTGATGTGTCCCTCCGTAACGGAGGAGACCATCCACTTGCCTCCCGCTCCGGACATGGCTGGAGAAGGTTGAGGTGGGGAGTGCGGACTTGGGCGCTGGAGCTCGAGTGCGCAAGAATGGATAGGCGAAGGAGGAAGAAGGCGTAGGTGAAAAGGTGGATCCTTATCCCCTTACATGGGTGGACGCAGCTACATGTCCCCACCAGCCTGATAAAACTCACTTATCTCCAAGCGCCGTAATCGATGGCGCGGTTGGGTTACCCACGCCCGTATTGATGAGAATCCCGGAATAAGGGGACACAATCTCTGCTTTAACAAGACGTGCCAAGGAAACCGCCTCGCATAACGCGCTGAGATGGGACAGTAAAACGGTTCGAATAAAAGCTTGGTCGTGGAGTGATGTCACACCACGGAATACGTCAGCAGATTAGATTTGTGTAAATGTTATTCTCTCTATGGCAATATGTGGAAACTTATTTTGCAGAGCCGGACACTATCTTTGTGTTCAAAATCTTCTATGAAGTACTTGGAGGAGGAACCCGCCTTGCAATGCCGAAGACAATATGCGCGCCGGACTCATCTTCATTGAAGCCTGGTTCAGGGGCTACTGAGGGAGTCCTGGATTAGGGGGTGTCCGGATGGCCGGACTATACCTTCAGCCGGACTCCTGGGCTATGAAGATACAAGATTGAAGACTTCATCCCGTGTCCGGGAGGGACTTTCCTTGGCGTGGACGGCAAGCTTGGCGATACGGATATGCAGATCTCCTACCATTGTAACCGATTCTATGTAACCCTAACCCTACTCAGTGTCTATATAAACCAGAGGGTTTTGGTCCGTAGGACAACATACACATCAACGATCATACCATAGGCTAGCTTCTAGGGTTTAGCCTCCTCGATCTCGTGGTAGATCTACTCTTGTACTACCCATACCATCAATATTAATCAAGCAGGACTTAGGGTTTTACCTACATCGAGAGGTCCCAAACCTGGGTAAAACTTCGTGTCCCTTGTCTCCTGTTACCATCCGGCCTAGACGCACAGTTTGAGACCCCCTACCCGAGATCCGCCGGTTTTGACACCGACAACCTGCACCGAAGAAATTCAAGAAGGTCAAGGTTCCTTCCCTGGTGGCCAGCTCATATTCTTCATCGCGCGACACTGATGAACATGAAGATTTAGATGACACTGCGGCAGGCCCTACATCAACCAACGACCCCAACAACGCTGGTGCTCCTTCATCAACTTGATTATCTTCAGGGGCGTTAGTCCTCAGTTTCAATCCTTTTGGTCATTTGATGACAAAGGGGGAGAAATTTGAGTTAGTCTTCAAGCGGGTCTATTTTATCGCCCATATACAACATTTTTTTGCTAAGTTACAACTCTCGTTCTTCTGAAACTTTATTGGATCAAGTTGTAATCTTAAACCCGATGGTGCTCTGATACTTTTGATGCACTATGCTCTGATACTCTTTCCTGCATGCTTATTCCTCGTTAATATTATTGCACGCATGCTGAATTTCATCAGCAACCATATTTCATCATGCATTTCAAATTATTCGTATTATATGTTAAGTGCGTGTATTAATTACAAGATATAGGGGGAGATCTCCATGATTCAACTCTTCAAGTGTGCATTGCTTCAAAAGCAAATTCCTCACTATGCACATCTTCAGGGGGAGTCCTTCTATATCTTGCAATCAAATTCCTCAATATCAGTATTTACACTTCACATGTTTATCCCCGTTGAAAACTTAACATATATTGTCATCAATCACCAAAAAGGGGGAGATTGTAAGTGCATCTAGTGCCCCTTAGTGATTTTGGTGTATTGAAGACTTATAGGTTAAGGGACTAATGCGTGTGTGAGTGTACACAAGTCTATAAGTCTATGAGGAGTTTGATATTTACAGGAAAAGTTGACCCCTAAAAATGAATATCTTCGACTAAAGATTTTGGTATTTCTGAAGACTTTCATGAAGACTTTAAAAGTGAAGAAATTGGTGTGTCCATGAAGACTTGATATTCATGCAAGGAATATGAAGCTTGAACACTTTCGTTTTCATAGTTTTGTTTTTCTCTTTCTTGAGTCATAGGAAACACCGTACTGTTAAAGGGGGTCGAGGAAATACTAAGGAAAAATTTCCATGTGATGCTCAACTCAAAATCCTACACCTACCAATCCCTTCGAGTGAAGCCATTGGAAATCTCATACAGTTCAGTCAATTTCTTCAGTGACAGAGACGAAGTTCTTCTGGTCTCTGAGGAATTTTTCCTGACTGAGCAGTTAGGAATTCGCCAGTGCGGATTGCCTACACAGTGAGGAACATGATAGCCCTGAGGATTTTGGTACTCAAAATTCCGACCGTTGATGTGTTATGCGCCAGCTGTTCCAAAATATCTATCCACCTAACGGTCATATCATTGAAGGGCATTTATGTCTTATCATGTCGGGCTGCTCCCTAGGCTGTAAATAGCCGCCCCCTACAACCACTAGCCGGTTGGCTGCTCCGAGAGAAACTGACACTTGTCATTTGAGAGCAACCCATCCTCCGCGGACTTTGAGCGAAAATCATCAAGTGAGGAAAAACTAAAAACCCAAAACCCAAACACCTACAAACCCCAAGTGATTGAGCATCACTGAAGAGATTGATCCTGAGTGGATCCGACGCTTGTTACCTTTGAAGACTGTGCTTCTTCCTGACGGTTAGGCGTCATGGTCTAGAGCATCCAAGAGGAATTGTGGATCACCGGGTGACCAAGTTTGTGAAGGTTTGGAAGTCTCCTGAAGACTTACCACGAGTGATTGGATGAGGTCTGTGTGACCTTAGTTCAAGGAGAATACGGTGAGGACTGGGTGTCTTGGACTAAGTGTCCTTGACTGGGTGTCCGGGACTGTGTGTGCTCGAGTTTAAATACTCAGCCGCTCCAACCAGACGTACAACTGAGACAGCAGTTGGAACTGGTCTACCAAATCATTGTCTTCACCGAGCTTACTGGTTCTATTTCCTCAACTCTTTCATTTCCTCATAACTGTGTTGTATGTTTGTTCATATCTGTGTTTGAAGACTTTGACTGAAGACTTTCTCGATTTCCTAAGTTCAATTTCTTCAGTCTGTTTGTCTTCATCCTGTGTTATCGTGTGATTACGCTTCCTGTACTCTGTGCCTGTCTTCATTTCATCATGATGATTATGCTTGTATTCTGTTATGTTTACCTTTGAGTACTTATTCCGTTGCTAGTAGTTCTTCACTAAGGAATTTCCTCACCGGCAAATTCCTCAGTGAAGAATTTCATAAAAATCACCTATTCACCCCCCCTCTAGTCGATATAGTGCACTTTCAGACAGGGACTCCTGTTCCCAGATGGAGACAGCAGTATCTGTCGATTCCCGTGCCCCCTTGGTCGGGTATGGATCCATGCAGCCAGGCGAGGGAGGGCATGTGTGTGGCGAGGAGGCAAACACCTCATGCATGCAGGGATGTATGGACCTTGAGCTTCTCTCGCAGGAGGACGGGATATCGCAGTAGGTGGGGCAGGTAGAAGATTGGGACATGTTCCAGGTGAGTCTTTCCAGGAGCGACGAGCCATCTCCACTGTGTGCTTCCCAATGCACTCCAAGACCGGCAGAGCCTGCTCTAGGGGACGTGGCACAGCTGTGTGAGAGCATGCGCAGATCTATTGAGCCAATTTTGGCAGGGCCGCAGACACGCAAGCATGGGGCGCATACCCGTAGACCAAGGAGGAAGAGGATTCTGGACATCACACCGAGGAGGAGCGAGAGGATTGCAAAACATGGGCCAGCAAACAGCAGCAAGTGATCATTCGTAAGTTATGTTTGGCTCATGAGGGAGAGGTCATCTCCGAGGAAGCCCTTCGCATGTACGTTGATCTGTTCAACCGGCCACTCTCGGATGAGCACATCGCAGCGGTGTTGGCCCTCTTTGGGTGGGAGTCTCCGTCGGCGCTGTTGCTAGATACGCCCCAAGTGGTCGGTGCCATGGCCTAGGGGTAGATGCGGGTGGTCTAGGTAGGAGGTGATGATGTATGCACAACCCCTACAGATCATTGTGTGGAATGTGTGAGGGCTCAATGCTCCGGCACGTAGAGATGCGGTGAGGCACGTAGTGGTGGAGGCGAATCCGGCCATAGTTTGTCTTCAGGAAACAAAGCTGCAAGAGATATCTGTAGCGGTTGTACAACATTGCCTTGGCAATAAATTTACCAAGTTTTTCTATGTCCCTGCGGTTGGGACGCGTGGTGGGATTTTAGTGGCCTGGGACGAGGCGATCGTCATGCTCTCAAACCCACACTACCTGAGCAACTCGCTCACGGCGATTGTGAAGGCTCCGGGCGCGGCGGAGTGGTGGCTTACATGTGTATACGGACCTCAAGAGGACAGGGATAAAGTGGAATTTCTCCAAGAGCTGGTGGATATAAGAGAGCTACATGCAGGCTCCTGGCTTGTAGCTGGAGATTTTAACCTCATTGCAAGGCAAGAAGACAAGAACAATGCCTTGATCAACTGGAGAATGTTGGGCAAGTTTCGAGCCAAGTTGAATAGGCTCGAGTTGAAGGAGTTGTACTTGAATGGTCGCCGGTACACGTGGTCTAATGAACGACGGGAGGCTACTCTGGAGAAGATTGATCATATATTCGTCACAAACGAGTGGGATGAGGCATTCCCTACGTGCTTCTTGTCAGCTCTGGGCACAACTATTTCGGATCATTGCCCTTTGATGTTGGACATGAATGTGGAAATAAAAACTCACAAACGCTTCCGCTTCGAAGCTTTCTGGGTTAAGGCGGCAGGGTTCATGGAGACGGTACAGGCTGCGTGGGAGGCTACTCCCGCAACATCAAATGACTACCTCACGCTGCATTGCAAGCTTAGGGCAACGGCAAAAGCTTTGCAGAAATGGAGTGACCGGTGGATCGGGAACGTGAAGCTGCAGATTGGCATTGCTTTGGAGGTGATCACACGGCTAGATGTAGCTATGGAGTTGCGTGTATTGACCCATGTGGAGAGGGAGCTGCAGAAATGCTTGAAACATAAACTTTTGGGGCTGTGTTCACTAGAGCGTTCGATTGCAAGACAACGATCGCGGCTGATGCAGCTGCGTGAGGAGGATGGTAACACAAGGCTGTTTCATCAACAAGCTAGCCACAGGCAGCGGAAGAATGTGCTGCGGGCAGTGAGGTACAATGGGCAGATTTTCTCCGGCCAGGACGAGGTGGCATCGGTGGTACATGCAATCCACTTGGAGGGGCTGAGCTTGCCGCAACGGGATATGTCCCAGCTTGAGGAGCCGTTCACAGCCGGGGAAGTGGAAAAGGTGGTTAAGTCAATGCCTATGGACAAAGCGCCGGGGCCGGATGGTTTTACAGGAAGGTTCTATGCCACGTGTTGGAATATCATTAAGGTGGATTTCATGAGGGCTATGGACTGTATGTATCGGGAGGATATGGGAGGCATGGTTGCAATCAACCGATCATTGGTATCTCTTTTGCCAAAGAAGGAAGGCGCACGGGGCAATAAAGATCTTTGAAAAGGTACTCTCGATCAGGTTGGCCGTGGAACTTCCAAACCTCTTGGGGAATCATCAAAGTGCATTCGTAAAAGTAAGATCACTCCATGACAACTTCATGCTAGTTCAAGGAATGGCAAGGAGGCTACACGCGTTAAAGAACCCAGCTGTTCTTCTTAAGTTGGACATCTCCAAGGCATTTGATTCGGTCCAATGGCCTTTCTTGTTGGAAGTACTGCAACAATTCGGTTTTGGGCAAAAGTGGAGGGCTTGGATTTGCGGTATCCTGGCCACGTCAACTACAAAGGTGATGGTCAATGGCGAGCCTGGAGAAACTATTTTCAATTGCAAAGGGCTGCGGCCATGGCTCGAAGGCATGAGGATGCGAGCCTGGAGTCTATGCAGATATTCTGGGAGGATAGATGGCTCGATGGCATGAGGGTGCAGGAGGTAGCACCGGCAGTGTATGAAAGGATCCCATCAAGAATCATGAGAGGTCAGAAGGTGGGGCAGGTCGCTGCGAGTGGAGTTTGGGCACAACATGTTGGGCCGGACATGGATGAGATCACACTGCGGCAGTTCATGGATCTGTGGTCGACGGTGCAAGCTTGGGAGCTGCGTGTGGGAGAGCAGGATGTGGTCACTTGGTCCTGGGAGGCTCACGGCCAGTTCACCGTGAACTCGGCCTATGCGAGCAGATTTTGGGGTCGGGAGGTGGTGCCCACATCAAAGCTGACTTGGAAGTCTAGGACGCCGTTGGAGTGTCGCTTTTTTGCGTGGTTGGCCCTCAGAAACCGGTGTTGGACCTCGGACCGGCTAGCGAGGAGAGGTTTACCGCACCAGGACACGTGCCTGTTTTGTGATCAGGAAGAAGAAACGATAAACCATATTTTGCTCACGTGCGTGTTCGCCAGAATGGCGTGGACGCGCATAGGTGAGGCACTTGGCAGAGCAGACTGGAAACCAAGGCAGGATGACAAGCTCGGGGACTGGCTTGGCAGCAGGAGCACGGATGGGACAACGAGGATCAAGGACCTACGTACAGTGATGTTACTTGTAATGTGGGAGCTTTGGAAGCATCGAAATGCCATTGTTTTCGACGGCGTTTCCCCATCCATTGAGAGGCTCGTCCAGAAGGTGAAGTCTGCAGCCATGGTATGGGCTAAGGGAGGGCTTATCAAGAGGGAGTTAGGGAGTTTCCAAGGTAGTTTGTATAGGTGGGCTATGAGGGAGGAGTAGGTTATGTGTATCTGGGTGGAGTGGGTGTGTGCTAAGCGCCGCACAGACGTGTAAATGTAACTGTTGATGGAGGCTTTCTTTGCCGTTCTTCTTTAATATATGATATGCACACTCGTGCATATTCGAGAAAAAAAAAGTAGAATTATGTCGTTGGATTCACTTGGTGACTCCTGAACCGTCGATGGATCTTGAGTGAAGGCGGCCAAGCGAATAATGATTTTCTCCTGTTTTGGCCAGCTTAGAGTGTGTTCTGTATGTTCAGAAGTTTCAAGAGTCCTTCAGTACAGACTACAGACAACACTTGAACACTACTTCTTTCCTTATTTCAGAGTTTCCTTAAGTAGCTTCAAAGTAGGCCAGGTTCCGGGTTGTTTTCCGAAGGCAGGAAGAAATATAATATATATATATATATATATATATATATATAATCTAGTCATTTATTGAAAAAATAGGCTTTTGTTTATTTTATATTCCAAAAATAATTAATTTCAAAATTAGTTTTTTAAAAATTAAAAAATAGCTATTATTGGTGCTTTTTTAGCAAAGATTATTGGGTTTGGTGTCTTCAGGTTCTAATGCTAAGTGCAAAAAAGCTTGGCCCAGGGAATGATTAGGCCTAAGAGTATCCTTCCCCCAACCCCCAATTTGCTGTGCCTTCGATGTGTGGAACCCAGTAGTCAGTGTCTACCAGCGATGAATCCTTTCACTAATCCCCAAACCACCATGGCGGCCACCGGCGAGCTGCCGACTTCAAGTCCGGAGAGGGAGGTGCCTGGCTGGGTCGCCGGGGACTCGGGGAGCACCTAAGGCTGGCGCAGGAACCTCGCCGAGGGCATGCTGGATGCAGTGCGACGCCGCGGTGCGTGCTCCCCGAGTTCGTCGAAATGGATTCCTCGGTAATTTCAGTTCAGACCTGTTTCGAATTCGTAAATTTTGCAAAAATATTACTGATCTTGTGGGAGGCTCTGATTTTTCCCAGCGCCTAGCAGACTGTAGTCTGACCTGATCTCATTTTTGTGGCGTCCGCATCCCCAGCACAGCACAACACAAATCAGAGCGCCATCCTCTTTTATATGTAGGGTTGCCGTTGCTTGATTAGATGGAGTGGAACCATGGAGCTTACACACACGCGGTATTGTTGCTTGGTCCATTGCAAGCTCATATGTACTGGTATCAGCAAAACATACTACGAGTTTTCCCTCTGTTTCCCCTTGTCCATGCTATAAGACAATTAGGGTCAACCATTTACTCTGGAATTTATTCAGGTATGAAATCCCCCCATACAAATTCACGGTTCGTTAACCGAGATCTATGATAGATTTCGTTCAATAGTATACAGGAACACATCTGTTGCAGATCCTGGGTGAGGCTCGGGCGAGAGGAAGGTCACGAGAGAGAGGAGAAGATTTATCTGGAGAACTCTATCTGATTCATTCCCAGCTGCAAGATGTATATACAGGTGCTTTTACAGTTTTCACCTTCTACAGTCCCACAATTACGAGTAAGTCCTACCAACAACATCTGTTTATCATGTATTAAGAAATACAACAAGAGTTACATTTACACGAGTTCTCAAACAAAATTACATTGGCACACCCGGTCGCTTCCTCCCTGGCAAGACACTACCTTCACGTGTATCCTGAGCATTACTTGTAACAAAATAAGTAAATGATTTAGGAGCGGGTATCCTTGATTCCCATGAAGTTAGAATAAAATCTCCTTCCGGTCTAACCCTTGGATATGCTAGAAGTCCCCCCAATGTCACACTTGGTGATTCTTCCTTGATTGGAACATTACTTGTATAACGTGTCATGCTAAGTGGATGCAAAGCAATGTCGTTATGTCCACTGGATGGCCTTGTTCTACAAGCGTGCTTGGGTGCACACCATACATGGACAGGTTTCTTTTAACATATCTTGTCCCCTTGTCCAATATGCAAGGCCAAAACTGAACACTGAAGTTCATTCTCAACGCATACGCAAAAATATTTGTGGCGATTAGTGAGCCTTGCTTGTGCAACTCCTTGGGAACTTCATCTGCTATTTGTACTAGCCGTGGATGTTCTGCCGGGTCTACACTCCCGAAGGCCATTGTCTTAAAGAGGTACCTCAACTCATCATAAGACAGAACACTTATGAGAATCGGTTTCACCGATCCAAATCGGGCTAATCTTTGAATTCTACCTACAATGATGATTTTGCTTCCTCTGCACATTCTTATGGCAAATGAGTAGAAGACTTTCCAGTCTTCATCGCATACATCAGAATCAAACTCAATAACTACCAACATCGTCATCCCAAATGTTGTCCTCCCGTGGTCCCGTATTCTCAAGAGGCTGTCTCCGTTCAGGTGCAAAACAGAAGAGAAGCGGGAGCAAACCCTTTCGTCGCCACACACGTGAGCAACCAAAGTTTTCTTCCCAACCTTGACACCACCTATGATCGGAAGAATGGCTGGTGCATCACCAGGAGGGTTGTGTTGCAACAAGAAGCTAAAAAACTTTTGCTTTTCAGCATGTCGGCCGAACATGAAGTTGTCGGTATAGAGATAAATGTCATATGGCCTACGAGACATGTGCTCGCATCCACCCAGAAGCACAACAAATTCTACCATGTTAGCAACGGTGACCTCTAAGCTTTCCAAGGCACCACTGGCGGAGCGTAGTGGAGATGAAACTGGGCTACGACCCCCCGTTTCCGAAGTGAATTTTTTTACTAGGTATGCTTGCGATCTGGCCCAGCCCATCAAGAGATATGTCCACTGTCCACAAGCCGCAGCCCATTTGCAGCACCGCTCGACAGCACAGATCGAGACACTAACACCTGGTTGTGAGTCAACGAGTTGTTCCCCAAATCCCCAATCCCCTCCCTGCTGCCTCCCTGCCTCCGCGTCCGGCATCGCCGCGTCGGCGACCTAATTCCTCGACGACGGCGGTCGGCGGCGGCAACTGACGACGGCTGTCGGCGGCGGCAACTGACGACGGCAGTCGGCGGCGTTCCCCTTCTCAGTCGGCTGCTCAAGTGGCCGCACCCGCGAGCGGCGCGCCCAGTGGCCAGCGGCCACACGCCCACCGACCCACACCCAGTTCGCCTAGGTGCACAGTGGCTCCTCCTCCTCTGCTCGTCTAGTTCACAACGCCAGCTCATCCGCTTCTTGCTATTGCTAGGTACATTGACTGATTTAGGGCTCATGTTGATTAATTGGATGCAAATCAACTGCTGCTACTCACTGCTTCTGTTAATTCCGACGAGTTGAGATGTTTTGGTAACTTTGATGTCTACCCAATTGATTATTTGATAGAAAATTTGATGTTGTATAAATATTTGTTTAGGTAGCAATGGTGAAACAACAGAAGATACAGTCTTTTTTTAAAGAAAAGGGGATGAGGGATTAGCTCCAGATGCTCTAGCATTGGTGCCATATATGGATGGAAGACATGCTGAAGATGCACAAGAAGGCCAAATGGAAGATGATAATGTGCAGGAAAATCAGATGCAAGATGATGATGTGCCGGATGTAGAACAAAGAGCAAATGAACATGTCACTTTTCGAGGCATTGAGTTGTTGGAGCGAGATCCTGCACTACATCCACAAATTTGGCAGTACCCCCCAAACCAAAGAGATGAAGTACGAAGAGCTTACTTGAGGCTGGGTCCCAATCAACCTAAACGAAAGAAATATAAAGCTATTGGAAAACCAGGACACAAAAGACGTTTTCAGTACAGCTATTTTCGTGATTTTCCATCATGGCTGGAGTATTCATTGACCTCTCATTGTGCATATTGTCTGTATTGCTTTCTCTTTAGCAAAAATAGAAAGAAAAGAGGTGGGTTTGATGTCTTCACAACACAAGGTTTTAATAATTCGAAGAAAGTTCATGATGGACAGAAGTGTGCACTTTTAGTTCACATGGGATCAAGTCCTTGCTCACAACATAACAATGCAGTGAGAGATGGCCATGCTTTATTGGATCAGTCAAACCATTTGGCAAATATCTTTGATGTGAAGACCATGGGGGATAAAGAAAAGGATCGTTTAAGGCTGAGAACTACGATTGCGGTTGTAAAGTGGCTCACATTTCAGTCTTGTGCTTTAAGAGGCCATGATGAGAGGCCGGAGTCAAGAAACAGAGGTAACTTTCTTGAGATGTTGAAGCTTCTTGCAGAATTCTGCCCTGATGTTCAAGCTGTAGTTCTTGGCAATGCTCCACAAGTTTGCAAATAGACATCACACGAAATTCAAAATGAGATCTTGAGCATTTACGTTATGAAAGTCAGGGAGCATATTCGAGCAGAAATTGGGGACTCAAAGTACTCTATTCTTGTGGATGAAACATGTGATGTGTCCAAAAGAGAGCAAATGGCACTAGTTTTCAGATTTGTTGATAAGATGGTTATTCCCAAGAAAGATTCTTTCATCTCATACATGTAGCCAACACAAAAGCACTGACACTAAAGATGGAGTTGTGTAAAGTATTATCCAAGCATGGATTTGATGTACAAAATCTTCGAGGCCAGGGGTACGATGGGGCAAGCAACATGAGGGGAGAGTTGAATGGATTGCAAGCTCTATTCATTAAAGATTGTCCCTATGCATATTATGTCCATTGCTATGCTCATCGGTTGCAACTCTCCCTTGTTGGTGCAGCAAGAGATGTGGTTCCAATCACCCAATTTTTTTAGAAACTTCACTTTGTTATAAACACAGTTGACTCCTCTTCAAAGCGACATGATGAGTTGCATGACGCCCAGGTGGTTGAGATTGCACGCTTGCTTGCTATCGATCAAATTGAAACAGGCAAAGGAGCCAATCAAATACGCTCATTGAAGCGACCAGGAGAGACTAGATGGGGTTCCCACTTAGGTTCGATTTCTAGCCTTATGCATATGTTCAATCCAGTGAGAGTTGTTCTAGAAAATCTAGCCGCAGATTCATCAGCTGGAGCAAACCGGGCTGATGGTGATACTTCTTTCACTTACCTGACCTCTTTTGAGTTTGTATTTATCCTATGCATGATGAAAGAAATATTGGAAACTAGCGAAGATCTTGGGAAGGCTTTACAGAAGAAAGCACAAGACATAGTAAATGCAGTTCGTCTAGTGCATTCCACAAAAGTACTTCTAGAAGAGATGAGATCAGATGAAGGATGGGAGTTGTTCATTGGAAATGTTGTTGAGTTCTGTGTGGAGCATGATATAGATATTCCAGACATGGAAGAACTATACATTCTGCGTGGTGGGCGTGCTCGTCGTCAACCTGATCACTTTACTAGAGAAAGGTATCTACAAGTGGAGATATTTCGAGCAACAATTGACAACCAACTAAATGAATTGAATCTTAGGTTCAATGAGAAAGTGATGGATCTCTTATCCATTAGTGTTACATTGATTCCAAGAAATGGATTTACATCATTCAACGCTAAGGAAATATGTTCAATGGTGGAGAAATATTATCCGGCTGATTTTACACAACAAGAGAGATATGGGTTGGAGATTCAACTCAACCATTTTGCTGCAGATGCTAAAAACAGTGGAGACTTGAAGAAGCCCATCACCATAACTTCTTTATGCCGATGCCTTGTTGAGACAGGACGAGATAGAATTTACAATTTGCTTGATAGGTTGCTTCGATTGCTTGTTACTTTCCCGGTTTCCACTGCAAGTGCTGAGCGTGCTTTCTCGAGCTTGAAGATTATCAAGTCAAGGCTACGTAATCGAATGGAAGATGATTTTCTTGCACAGTTTGTTGCTACAAATTGAACGAGAAATTGCATCAAAAATTCCTTGTGAAGATATAATTGCTGATTTCAAAAGTAGGAAGAATAGAAGATCGTATCTTTAGTTGGCAGTAGTGCTAGTTGGTTGGCAGTAGTGCTAGTTGGTTCTGTTTATTGTCTTTTGGTCATTTGGTGTCACTACTGTTTGGTGTGGTCTGTTCTTTTGGAGCACCAAAATTTACCTATCAACAATTCTCAGGTATGTGTGAACCTGCTTGTGAACCTGCTGTATTTGTGTGTACAAGTACAATATATATATATATGGTCCTCTAATTTTCCTTGCATATGTTCTACAACTTAGTAGTTTTTTATGCATATGATGTGTTCTTATATGAAATCGGCCCCCTCTTGAGATTTGCTCACGCTCCGCCACTGCAAGGCACCATGTGACTCGAGGCGCATTGCCTGGTCATCCTTCTCAGTTGTTGTTCGAGGACGCTTGAAAGGAATGGCTAAATACAAGCTGCAGCTAGGTGAGTCGTTGATGCTAACCTTGTCGAAGCCTGCACTGTCTGGGAGAGTTCGGTACCTCAGGGTGTCCAGCATGCGGTGTCCTCTGTACATAGCCTCGGAGAGCATCTTTACCTGCATCAGCATCCTGGAGTTGACTATGTAGCTCGCATCAGCCTCCTCGACGATGGTGTTGACTCTCATCAGGAAGGTGCTGCAACCTCTCCATCAGCTTCTCCTCCGAGCTTGAATGGCTTGAGTGGTACTTGTTCATCAGAAAGGGGATGAACCGGCTCATAAGTTCACCTGCAACTGCAGATATGGCAGCCTCCTTGGCCATGATTTTATGGGGCAGCTGCTGGTCGGTCTATCTGTACAAATAAAGCACGCCGGTCTCTGCCAAGTCTTGCAGAGACTTGCAAAATTTAGAAGTCTCCAAGGAACATTGACTGCAATGTGTGGGTGGGTGAGACCTGGATATACTTGTTAAAACAAAGATTCTCCGAACAACTTGGTGGGTGGGTGCCAATTTAAAGGCCCAAAGACGTGTCCAGGATCAGTCAACTTTCCAACCAGCATGAAAATGAATTGTCCGACCAGTATTTGAAATATTCAATGTGCCGTCTACTATTGCAAAGTTTGACCATGGAAATTGTCTGGATTTTTCATTAACAAGGAAATGATATATATTTCTGAGCTCATGTAATAGTTTGTGTCTGCATTTGCTCCTTTGGTTTCATTAGAACCTAATCAATCTCTGTGTTGCTCATTTCATACTAATTCAGTTTTTAATTGGGAAACTGTTGCGCCTTGTGCGTTCTTAGGGTGTGTTTGGTTTGTGTCATCAGATGGAACGTAGGAGGTCCGTCCCATCCCTAGAGGTCATTCTCGTGTTTGGTTGGGTCAAGGAATCAGAACCCACTCATTCCTTGGAATGGCATATTCCTCCTAGACCCGGAACGCGCTTGTACCTCAGAATTTATGTTTGACATATGCTTGAATGTATTTATAAATTGTTCGTGTTGCAAATAAAATTCAAATGTTTTCTCAAATTTGAATACTCTGTTGCTGAAAATACAAAGAGTTACAATTATCCATACTGTTGCTAAAAAACATTCCACTCCAACTCTTAAACCACACACCAGAACATAACCATTCCATTCCATCTAATACCCATAACCAAACATAGAAACGGAACCAACCCATTCCCGTGGAATGGAGCCATGGGATTCCATTCCACTTTGTTTTTGAACCGAACCAAACACACCCTTAAATTCCAGGCTTTACCTGACGTTGATGTCCACAATGGTAAAAATTGAAAAGCAAATAGTGTGAGCCAACTTGGTTTTGTTATTAAAAAACACTAAAAGTATTCTTCGTTATATTTGCTCCGTGTACTGAGTACAGTCAGAACAATTACCGAGTCATGAGACAGTCTAAAATTGAACAGTAAGGCCTCAAGGAGGACCGAGTGGCCCAAAATGATTTCCCGCCAAAGATTAGCTGGTTCAGTTAAGATTAGCGGCTTAAACTGGGCTTAAGCAATAAACTAGAGACAACAAGGAAATGATAAATGATGAGTAGAATCATGCCATTGGATGCACTTGGTCACTCCTGAACCGTTGGTGAACATTGAGTGCTGGCGGCGAAGTGAATAATGCTTTTCTCCTGTTTTGGCCAGTTTTAAATTTAAAGTGTGTTCTGAATGTTCAGAAGTTTCAGAGTCCTTAAAATAGACAACACTTCAACAAATATTATTGTTTTCTTATTTCAGTTAAGTTTTCTCACCTTTCTACATTTATCAGGATTCATTCAATGGTGCGAGATGATGTTTGTTATCTAGAAAGTGAATGAACAGGATTCATTTGATCTGATACTACAGTTTTATTCTCTATTGAGATCTCCAGAACATTTAGTTGATCACTCTTTAAAATGGTTTTTCCATGGCCACACAAACACATCTGTTTTTCATGTATCAGAAAGTACAACGAGGGTTACATTATGCGAGCTCTGAAAAAAAAAGTAGATTGGCGCTCCTTGTGCTTCCTCCCTGGCAAGGCATTTTGTGCCCCTTTCTTTCCTTCCTCCCTGGCAAGATGGCATGTTCGACCCTCGGTGGGCTGCTCATTTTTGCTAGTTTGGCAGGACATAAACCATTGCAATGGTATATACACTATGCCTGCACATGATGGGTCAGGGGCCCAAAGCGGCCGCCCTCCTCCCCTGCCCAAGGGCAGGGGAATTCTTGGATGGTAGAATATACAGCATTGAAATCTCTAACACATTAGTTGAATGGTCTATAACACATGCATTCGTCATGTATCTAAAAGTACAAGAGTTTTATTACACAAGTTTTCAAAAAGAAAATTAGATTGGCACTCCTTGCCGCTTCCTCCCTGGCATGACGCTACCTTGATGTGCAACCTGAGCACAACTTGTTACAGACTTAGGAAATGATTTATGAGGGGGTATCCTTGATTCCCATACGATTAGAGTGAAGTCTCCTTTGGGTCTAACACTAGGATCTGTTATAAGATCTCCAAATGTCACACTTGGTGATTCCTTCTTGACTGAAAAACTAGCACTATAAGGTGTCATGCTAAGTGGATGCAGAGCAAAGTCCGTTATGTCCACTGGGTAACCATGGTACATAAGCGTGTTCGGGTGCATGCCATAAATGGCAAGGTTTCTTTTAACCATTCTCATCCCCTTGTCCAGTATGCAACGCCAAAACTTAACATCAAGATTCCTTCTCAACACATCTGCATACGCATTTGTGGCGACAAGTGAACCTTCTGTACGATGGAACCTCTTGGCAAATTCATCTGCTATTTGTACTAGTTGTGGATGTTCTGTGGGGTCCTCGCTCCCGAAGGATAGTGCTTTGAAAAGGTATCTCAACTCGTCGTAAGACATAGCACTTAGGAAAATCGGTTTCACCGATCCAAATCGGGCTAACCTTTGAAGTCTACTTACAATGATGATTTTGCTTCCTCTGCCCATTCTTGTGACCAATGAGTGAAACCTTTTCCATTCATCATCACCTACATCAAAAGCAAACTCAATAACTACCAACATCTTCACCCCAAACTTGGTCCTTCCACGCATCAAAAGGCTGTCACCATTCAAGTGCAAAACAGAAGAAAAGCGTGCGCGGACTCTTTCATCGCCACACGCATGAGCAACCAAAGTTTTTTTCCCAACTTTGGCGCCCCCTATGATCGGAAGGACGGCTGTTGCCTCATGACCAGGAGGGTCGCTGTGCTGCAACAATAAGCTCAAGAGCTTTTGCTTCTCAGCATGTCGGCTGGACATGAAGTTGTCGGTGTAGAGGTAAGTGTCATAAGGCCTACGCGACATGCGCTCGCAACCACCCAAAAGCATAACAAATTCTGCCATGTTAGCAGCAGCAGCTTCTAAGCTTTCCAAGGCACCGTCCGACTCGAGGCACCTGGCCCCATCGGCCATCCTCCGAGAACGCTTGGTTAAATACAAGTGGTTGTTGAATGAGTCGTTGCTGCTAACCTCGTCGACGTCGGCGCTGTTTCGGAGGGCGCGGTACATCAAGGTGTCCAGCACACGGTACCCTCCATACATGGCCTCGGAGAACATCTTGAGCTGGGCTAGCATCCCGGAGTTGGTTATGTACCGCCCGTCCGCCTCCTCGACAACATGGCATCACAACATAACTCTACGACTCAAGTATTTATTCATTAGGCTCCGAAGAGCAAGATATTACAAACATGGGTCTCATGACCCAACATTCAGAGCATACAAGTCAAAGCACATGCGGAAGCTTAACATGTTTGAGTACAGACATCTACAAATGAAAAAGGCTGAGAAGCCTGACTATCTACAAGACCCTCCCAAGGTACAAGATCGTAGCTGAGGTAACATCCTAAACGTCGAAGTCCAAGCGGAACTACTAGCGGGACTGAAGTCTCTCTGCAAAACATAAAATAAGCAAACGTGAGTACAAATGTACCCAGCAAGATTTATATCAGAACTAACTACATATGCATCGGTATCAACAAAGGGGGTGGTGGAGTTTAACTGCAGCAAGCTAGCTTTGACTCAGTGGCTATCCTGAACTACGTCTACAAGCAACTCTTTGAGGTGGCGCACACGAGTCCACAAATTCACCATACCAATACACCACTATGGATCCGCTCCCGTCTCCCTGCGAGAACACCATCCATAGCACTCACACTTATCTTGCGCATTTTAGAGTATCCACTTTCGCTTGTCTATGAACTATGCAAGGGGTCCAAGTTTCCATATCCGAGGAATCCGGCTATTCGAATAGATAATGATAACCCTGCAGGGGTGTACTTCTTCACACACGCTCTCGCCACTTATCGCCCTGTACACGTCATGTACCTCGGAAACCTTCAAGCGGAAGCCGGACGAGGGAGTCGGCCACGACCTGACTAACCAACAAGTCTCTAGTCCAGGTTTATCGCCTATTCGGGTTCCATCCGCAAGGAGATCCGGCCGGGGTGTCGCTCACGGCCCCAAATGATGTGTGCAGGGTTCCCAAGCCCACCATCCGGGTGCCACTTGGTACACCGTGCCACTGTGCCTAGTCTGTCCCAAGCCCACCTGTACCGGGTGCCACTTGGTAGACTACTAACACTACCTACAAACACCAGAAACTAGTTACAACTCCTGGACAGAGATCGAGTTGATTAATAAGCCGAGAGGGGCCGAGTTACCGGAACCCAATGTGTGGTAGTAACTGTTCATGGATCACAAACATAGTACTCAGTTCCTGAGGATGGCTGCAATGAGACAACCCACCATGTACTCCTACATGGCCTCTCACCGCTACCTTTACCAAATCGTGTTCACACGCTTAGCTCTCAACGGTAGGACATGTTCACCACATTCCAATTCATTCCCGATGAATCAGACCTGACTCAACTCTAAGCAGTAGCAGGCATGACAACAAGCATGAATGAGTAGGCACATCAGGGCTCAAACAACTCCTACTCATGCTAGTGGGTTTCATCTATTTACTGTGGCAATGACAGGTCATGCAGAGGAAAGGGGTTCAACTACCGCATCATGTAAGAGTTGAATCGGTGTTGTCCTTAATGCAGTAAAAGAGAGCAGGAGCGAGAGAGTGGGATTGTATCGGAATGAACAAGGGGGTTTTGCTTGCCTGGCACTTCTGAAGATAACATTGAGTCTTCATCAGTGTCAACGATCACATCGTCGGAGCAGCGTCTACCGAGAGGGGACAATTACCGGCAAACAAGGAAGAACACAATCAATGCGATGCAACAATATGATGCATGATCATGACATGGCAATATGTTGTTGATTGAGCTAATGCAACTAGCAACAAGTTAAATGGAGTTGGTTTGAACACTAGGTGCAAATTCAGATTCAAACTATGAATTCAAATAGTGCATTATCATGTTTTGGACTAAACAGTGAGGTTAAGTTGTTCAAACATGCATGAAAATGCCATATTCAGATTCCTTGGATTTTTCTGATAATTTTTCATATATAATTTATTTCATTTGGAGTTACGGTTGAATTTCTATGATTTTTTGAAGTTTTGGATATTTTCTGGAATTTACTGATTATTAATAAATCCAGAAAATGTATTACTACGTCAGCATTGGGTCATGCTGATGTCAGCAGGTCAACAGGAGCCGTCCAGGTCAAACCTGACCAGTGGGGCCCACTGGTCAGTGACCCAGTGCTGCCTAGGTCACAGACAGGTGGGGTCAGGTCAACTGCCACATCAGCAAGGTCAACTCTGGCTTGTGGGGCCACTGTGTTTAGATTAAACTTAACTATTTTTGTTAGCTGGTTAGTTAGGCAGTGGGGCACGTCAGTCATTGACTCAGGTGGTAGTTAGTGGGGTAATTAGCCCCTAACAGCCGGGTTAGGTCGGCAGTTAGTCGCCGGCGACGTCCAGAGACGGCGGCGTTGCTCGGGCTTTGCCCTCCGGCGACCAAATGGGCGGCAGAGGGGCTCTATGTGCAGCTGCGACTCGTCCGTGTCCAACGGTGCGGTTAGCTCGAGCTGGGGTGAACCAGAACGACGGCGGGGTGCACATCCGCGGCGGCGCCCGCACGGGGTTGGCCGGGGCGGCGTTGTGGTGTGCAGGAAGAAGAGTTGGTGGAAGCTATGGGCTCCTGCAGAGGCGGGGATAACGATGACGCGTGCGGGGGCGGCTGGTTCGGGCTCTGGCCACGGCGGCGCCATGGCCGGCGGCATGGAGCTCTCGGCTCTGGTGGCTAGGTGGGCTAGAGGATGGGATTGACCGCGGGGAGAGGGGTAAACGCTCGGGGGCTCACAGCGGTGCCGTAGGGATGGCCAGCCTGCTCGGGGAAGCCCTATGGACGACGAATCGGCGGCGGCAATCTCCGGTGCCCGACGGTGAACACGACGAGGCCGGCGACATTTTTGGGGCTTCCGGCGTCGGGAGGCTCGGTGAGGAGGAGGAGAGGAACGAGGCGGAGCTCGTGGACAGCTCGGAGAGGCGAGGGGACGGCTGTGGCTGCGCGTACGCGAGCGGCGGCCGGTGGTTGCTCTCGGATGGAGCTCGGGGGGAGCTAGGGGTGAGGGAGAGACCAGAGAGATGGGGGAGTGAGGGAGGAGGTCCGCGGGGCTTCTCCAGGCGCGTCGGATGGGCTCGGGGGCGCCTCCGTGGCAAGCAGGAGGTGGAGCTCCTGTGTGCGCTGCTGCTGGCACGCAGCTGCTTCGGGGCGAGGGGAGGAAGACAACGGAGAGGTGGAGGTGGGCTGGGTCGGTACAGTAGCGGGCCGCGTAGGTGGGCTGGCCTCTCTGGTGGGCTTCACAGGTGAGGCCAGGTAAAAACTGCTTTGTTTTATTATCTGTGTTGTTTTCCTTTTATTTAATCATTTTGCCACTGATTCAAATTCACAAGTAAATCAAAGCAGGGCAAAACCTTCTGAATATTTGTATGTTGCCATTATGGACTATTCCAAAGGCGCATAAATAATTTCAGGCCTTTTAAAATATATTCTATATATATTGAATATAATCTAAAAGTCAAATACTTATTGATTTAAATTCAGAGTTCCAAAAATAATTCCTTAAAAATGTTCCAGAATTTTGGTTTGATATATAACTCTTGCCAAAATTCACAAAACTATTTTTGGGGCATTTTGGATTCACAGAATGCTATTTAAAAGGGTGCTTGCCCTTCTTTTAATTAGATTTCTGAGGTTTCAACAATCCTCAATTCAATTTTCAGAAATTTAGACATGATGCAGGATGCTTATGAAACTAATTGCAATCAAATTCTAGGGTTGTGACATATATGATGAGTGAATAATATCAAATGTCTAGTATGGGAGAGTTGAAATTCTTCTTAGGTCTTCAAATTTGTCAACAAAACAATGGCATATTCATATCTCAGGAGAAATACCTCAAGGATGCACTGAGGAAATTCGGCATGCAAGATTGCAAAGGCGTCAAAATTCCTATGCCCACAAATGGCCATCTGTGCACTGATGAAAATGGTATTGACTTCGATCATAAGGTATACCGCTCCATGATAGGTTCCCTATTATACTTATGTGCATCTAGGCCAGATATAATGCTTAGTGTTTGCATGTGTGCTCGATTTCAATCTGCACCGAAGGAATCACACCATAAGGCTGTGAAGCATATTCTTCGATATCTAGCTCACACACCAACACTTGGATTATGGTACCCTAAGGGCTCGGTTTTTGACCTTGTTGGATATTCTGACTCTG
Organism: Triticum dicoccoides; assembly: GCF_002162155.2. Taxonomy (NCBI): domain Eukaryota; kingdom Viridiplantae; phylum Streptophyta; class Magnoliopsida; order Poales; family Poaceae; genus Triticum; species Triticum dicoccoides. Next base: position 7,735,078 of record NC_041382.1, on the reverse strand, counting down.
ACTATGCTGGTGATCGTGTGGATCGCAAGTCAACATCTGGTACATGTCATTTCCTCGGATGATCTTTAGTCTGTTGGTCCTCGAAGAAATAGAACTGCGTATCACTATCTACTGCTGAAGCTGAGTACATTGCCGCTGGTTCTTGCTGTGCCCAATTGCTATGGATGAAGCAAACTCTCAAGGACTACGGCGTCAACATGAAAAATGTGCCTCTCTTATGTGACAATGAGAGTGCCATCAAGATTGCTCACAACCCAGTTCAACACTCAAAGACAAAGCACATTCAGATTCGTCATCATTTTCTTCATGATCATGTGTTGAAGGGCGACATTTCTATTGAGCATGTGAAGACTGAAGAACAGCTAGCCGATATCTTCACAAAGCCCTTGAATGAGAAGAGATTTAGCAAGTTGCGGTGTGAGCTAAATATCCTAGAATCTTCGAATGTTCTTTGAAAAGGACACTCATCCTAACACTTATGCAAAATTGATGACTTAGATGTGCAACACATGAAGAAACGTTTTACTTCAATCAATGAAGAATAACACTCTTAATGTGAAGAAATTAATGAAGAATTTGATTCTCTGAACTCTAGGATAATTGTACGCGGTGTCTGAAATCATCATTCTTATACGGTGGGTCACGCCACCACCAAAAGTTGAAATTCCTCAAATTATTCATATTCTTCAACTTTGCATAATCTTCACTGGTTCCGTTGTTTTTCTTCATTGGCTATATATATATATATATATATATATATATATATATATATATATATATATATATATATATATATATAGACACGCTAAACTAAGCCTGAGCGCATTGTAAGTAAACGTACGCTCCGACCACTGTGAAGCGCACCACTAACCGACCCTTCCTCTAACTAGTCTAAGCCAACCATCCTGGTCGATGCGGTAAACTGATCGTAACATGGTAATTCCATTACTACATCCATGTGGTAGATCGATAGTAACGAAGGGCGAAAATATAGTAATGTCATTACTATCTAATCTAACAGTAAATCGTTGGTAACAGAGAAAAAAATCGTTGGTAACAGAGAAAAAAATCTAGTAACGCCATTACTGCATACCTCCTTAAATCGATAGTAACAAAGGTAAAAATATGTAGTAATGTCATTACTACCTACCTCATGGTAGCCCAACCAACTTGTACTGAGTCTGCACGGAATAGTAACAACATTACTTGCATTGACTGTCCACAGATGGTTGCTAGTAACGAAAGTACAACCTATCTACAGAGCATTTAGTAATATGTTACTACATGTCTCGGCAATGTTTTACTACTATGTTTAGAGATGAAACCATCGATGTCTCACTGACTGGTAAAAAACCAAGGCCCATTACCATCTATACTACATATATTACTGGCAATGAATAGTGACCCCAGAATTAGGACGTAACGGACAACCACATGGTAATAGAATTAAATGTGTTACTTTCTTTTGTACATGACATTACCCTCAAATATTTTTGCGGTGGAGAGTGGCCTTCTCCACGTGACCCGCGCGCCTAATTAAAAGCGGCCG